>NW_010269015.1:0-5505 GCF_000690775.1 Eurypyga helias
GTCCACTACCAACACTGTCAGCTCCTATAACTGGAATTTTGTGTGCCTGACTAGATTTTGGTATGCTAGGTTTAGAGGAGTATTGACAAAACTTGTAGGGTTCCCCGGGCACTTCTTAGCATGGGTGAACACTGAGATTAAGGCTTGGCAAGGACTGGGGGTAAGCAGAGTCTAGTAGGCCCAGATTCTTCACTCACCAGCCCTGTTCTGTCTCGTCTTTTCCTCAGATCATTCTGTCCCAAACCCATTCCTGTTTCTTGGGAAGTCTCCAGTCGTCTTCTGTTAAATCCTGGTCTCTCCTTTTTGCATAAACTATCCCCTGGCTGTTGGTCTTTGTCCTACTGTCTGCATTCCTCTTCGTGCCGGCCATGTGGCTGTTACTCTGTTTGACCTTCACCTTTTCCATAAAGCTCTTCCACATGGACTCCTTTTGCCTTCTCCAGCTCAGCACATGCCACGCCTGCCTGCCTGCCTTCCTCAGTCTTTCTGTTCTCTCACCATGTTTCCCTTGAGAGTTCCTTCTTTTCCCACTGCCACGTTTTCCTTTATCCCCTCCGCATGCACATCAGTCAGCTGGGATGACAAATGGTAATTCCTGTTCAGCACTTGAGGTCAGTCCCTGGTGTTGCAGCATCAAGGAGAAGCGTGTAAGATTGTGAGGAAAAGATAGCTTTATCCTAAACCAAATGGGCTTAATTACTCGGAGATTATGCAGATGGTAACTGTGTTTGACCAGCAAAAGTTGCTATGAGAGGTTTGGAAGTCAAATCTTTGGAGAATCCTTGTTAAAAATCCATGTGAATTATGTAAACCAGAGTGTTTTCTCCAGAGTCTAATTTTGGACATAAGTTACTGGAACATTGAACAGCTTCCCAGACAAATTTTAACGTCTTCTCCAAAGCATAATTGGCTTAGACCTTTTTAAAGAGAAGATTAAGGTATTTGACCATTTTTCCTTGCTCTTGGAACTGGCTAACTACTTTGGATCAAAAGCTGGAACCATGGAGCCTGAGGTGGTGACGTGGGATTGGAAATTTTCACCTGGAATAACCACACAGAGCACTGTAAACACACCGGTTCCGAAGCCCCGCTGCGCAGAGGGTGTTTCTGCGGGAAGCTGAGGTGGTTCTGACGGTCGGGAGTGCGGCGGGCTGCGGCTGTGTGAGCGGAACTGGCATTCCTTGTTGTCCAGCAGCTGCAGAAACAGTGGCTGGCAAATGCTTATTGCCTTTGTTTTGGTTTTGTTTTTAAAGAAAGGTACCCAGGAACTTCTGAAATACCTGAGAAGCAAAATTCAAGGTACGTTGCTTTGTCGCGTTGCGTTTTTAAGAGTCTTTCTAAGGAATTAGAGTAAAGCAGAACCTGCGGAGGGCAGGTGCTTCCGCCCAGTTTCCTTCAGTTATCCTGCAGGAACAGAGTTGTCTTTACTCAGGTTTGCTCTTCTATTTCAATGTTGTTTCTTTTTCTTACTCTGTTGGATAATACCAATTAACAAATATTCATTATTGAGGGTTATAACTCAGAAAAACAAGCATTTTTCCCCTGGTCCCTGTATACTTTTTGCCTGAGGAATTCCAGGAGCTTTTTTACTTTTTCCCTGAACACCGTGGGAAGTTCACATGAAGAATTCTTTTTTTCAAGCTGTCGGGGGGCATGGTCACGGTGTAGACGAGCAGGTTGGATTTTGCAAAGCCATTATGTAGTATTCCTTAATTTAACAGCATGGGCAGCACAGCCCCGGGATTCCCAGGAAGTACGTGCATGCAAAAGTCTGCCCTGAAGTCTTGGTCATGCCGTGAGGTCTGCCACGTTTTGGGGGAGAAAATAGCTGATTATTTAAAACCTCATTCTAATCTCAGTTTGTCAGAGTTCACCTTTCTACCATCAGATAGTCTCGGTCCCAACAATCCCTATCGAAATAGAAGTCACAAAGAGGACGTCAGGTGAAGCATTTCAGGGGGCTGACGTCTCTGCACAAATGCTCTATGTTCGTTGCAGAATCCTCTCTTGGATTTGAAGCTCTGGCTCTGGATTAAAAAGCCACTCAATGATTCTGTGTCCCATTTCTCTAACCGATACGGGATTTCCGGAAAACAAACCGATAGTATTAAAACAGATTAGAAGTTGCCACTCACTTTCCAGGTTGATAATGGGCTTCTGATGCTCTGAGACATTTCGACATCTGGGTTTCTCTTCTTTTTGTTCCATTTTCTACACAAAATAGTGGAGGTGACAGTTTATTTTATAGGAAGCAGGCTGTCAGAGTCTAAGTCACTTGCACGCTGAGAAGATGAAATCTTTTCAAAACAGGACTTGGGTTCACCATCTTTACAAATCTTAGACTTGAAGGCATGAAGGAGGCAAAACGACCGAGCTGACTGGTCACGTTCAATGCAACGTGGAGATGCTTGTGCTGCATTTAAGGGGCAAAAAATGCTTCACCTCTTTAATTTCGAAGAGGCCTTGATAAGGTGTGCGGGCAGCTGGTACTGAAAATGGCATGTGGATTTTCCTTTCTGCACGGCAGTCTTCTCTCCAGCTGCCAGAGGGTGGCAGCATGAGTGAGGTTACTGCTTCGGAAGGTCGGTTCCGTGCAAACCCCACGTACTGCGAACTTGTCAGAAAGGCTGGGGTACATACTCGGGAGCTTACCCCGTGAACTGTAATGGATGGCACTGCAGATAGTAAAATGAGCGAACGTCCTTCATGTACAACCACACTTACGACTTCACTGTGCCTGTTGTGGCGTCTGAGCTGGGGCTGGACCAGCAGCAGTCTTCTTTCTGCAGTGGTTTACATTAGAAAAAGGTCGTTTCACTTGTTTTTGACCTTTAACAAAAGTTGTGGTTAGGTGCAATTATTAGTAGGCTTACATGCACGAACAGTGCAGAATTTCCATGGAGTTTTGTTCAGTTTCTTTCAGTGGAAGTTGGATTTACCCTAAGTTTGGCCTTCAGCTCAGCTTCACCCTGCTAGGCGTAAGCGAAGGCCTGGGGTGCGATGCCACAGCTCAGAACGAGGCTTCTGAGTGTTCAAAGCAGCTTTGCAGAGCCAGTAGTGTCCGTGTGGGTTGTAGGGGGTAATCAGAGGGGCTCGACGCAGGAGGGGCTGGCGAAGGTTTATAAATATGAATGTGACCAGGTTTGCTGTTCCCTGTACGCATGATCCTGATCGTCATTTGTCTCTGGCTCCCCCCAGCTCGGAGCCTGCTACCTGACGTAACCGCTAGCGACCGCTGGCATAACATCCCTGTTGCTTCCTGAGCTAGCTGTTCAAAATCCAGGTCAACCCCTCTCCCCTCCAACCCCCCTAAACCCTGCCCCAAAAAGCAGGGGAAGAGTTAAAGAGGGCGATGCAGGCGACTGGGGACACTGAACCTCTCCGGGGTGTTCAGAATGCCACGTCCCTGGTTTGTGTGACTCTGCGTTTGTCACCCCCAGATGATGCAGCCAGCCCGCATGCCGAGCCTCCCGTCACAGCCATGACTCTTCCCAGCGAGTCAAGGGTTAACATGCACGCCATAACTTCGCTGAAATTACTGGAATATAGGTACGTGTTTTGAGATATTTACCTCTTTCTGAAGTTGCAAGAACACTTGCCTGCTTTTGGCTTTCGTGAGTTTTACTTCACGATACAAACCCACCTGCAATGCGTTTGTGCCTCTTTCGCTTTAATCCGTGTGCTCAGGAAGAGCCGGGTTTGCGCTGCAGTTCTGAGAATCATTTCTTTATCAAATACTCCGCAGGAACGTTCCTTTTCACTCACTGAAATGCGTAATATCTTCGGGTGCTTTTAGTAACTCTTAGACGAGGGGGGGCATTCGGATCGACAGTCCTTCAGGGACTTCACGTCGCCGATGCTCACGCATCTGCTGCTACTCGCCTTTTTCTGGCAGAAGATGCCGACAGCTCGTTAATAAACAGAAACGATTAACTCGTCTGTATTACTCAGCTAAATGCTTTTCCTTGCCTAGTGAGAAACGGGCGGCTGCGATTCCTGATGAACTGTTCAGCGCTGTCGGAAGCAATCCTGTCACCGCGGTCAACTTCAGCAAAAACCAGCTCAGTGAAGTTCCGCCCAGGTACTTGGGGAGGGCCGTTACTTTCTCGTCTGCTTTTCTTCCTCAGCACCTCCTGGTCCTGTCACCGCGGTCAACTTCAGCAAAAACCAGCTCAGTGAAGTTCCGCCCAGGTACTTGGGGAGGGCCGTTACTTTCTCGTCTGCTTTTCTTCCTCAGCACCTCCTGGTTTTCCTCATCCAGTGCGCCCGGGCTTGACGCTGCGTGCGCTAAAGCTAAAGCAGGTGGGGAGGGTGTTTTTCTTGAAGCACTTGCAGGGCAGGAGAAGGCCGTGACGGTCACCCGTGCCACAGTGACTGAAACACCTCTCAGCTGCCTGAGTGAGAGAAGGTTTACTCGTAAATTTACTCCTAATAACTAGAAAAGCAATTCTGAGCTTTGTCTTTACATCAGGGGTCAGATGCCAGGACAGGCAGCTCCCACAGGTGAAATACCTGTTTCCTTCACAAAATTGCTTCCGAAATGTCAAGAACCAGGGAGCATCCTTGATGTGTAGAAGAAAGTGGGGTTTTTTTCCTCAGTAACTTAGAATGCAAACATGAGCTTACGTAATAAAAGTGTGTTTGCATTGCGTTTCAGGATCGTGGAGCTGAAAGACTCGCTTTGTGATGTCAACCTTGGCTTCAATAAGATCTCATCTGTCTCCTTGGAGGTTTGCATCCTCCATAAGTTGACACATTTGGATATCAGGTTTGTGGCGTGTGCTGGGTTTCCTTTCTCGGTAACTTAGAATCACAGAATCACAGAGTGGTTTGGGTTGGAAGGGCCCTTAAAGATCATCTAGTCCCACCCCCCCTGCCATGGGCAGGGACACCTTCCACTAGACCAGGCTGCTCCAAGCCTCATCCAGCCTGGCCTTGGACACTTCCAGGGATGGGGCATCCACAGCTTCTCTGGGCAACCTGTCCCAGTGCTCCCCACCCTCTCCGGGAAGAATTCCTTCCTGATGTCCAATCTAAACCTCCCCACTTTCAGTTTAAACCTGTTACCCCTTGTCCTGTCACTACAGGCCCTTGTAAAAAGTCCCCCCCAGCTCCCTTGTAGCCCCCCCAGGCACTGGAAGGCTGCAATAAGGTCTCCCCGGAGCCTTCCCTTCTCCAGGCTGAACAAGCCCAGTTCTCACAGCCTTACTTTCTTGCCTTTCGTGCCTTTTTAAACCAGCCATCTGTTACAGTGGAAGAGCAGCACTGAAATCCTTTTCCATTCCCCAAACTGCCCCCGTGACGGTTGAATGACCGGCAGCTCTCGGACAGCAAACAGCCCCCATCCGGGCGTCGCTTACAGAGTGACATAAAAGCCAAGCGGACGAGCTCTGAGACTCGCTGTGAGGAGAGGTCTTGCCTCCATCATAAACAGTTCCCAGAGATGTTAAGCTGCTGTTAAAAACAGCCCCTTCTCCTCCCCCCAGAACCCCAACCCCCTCCCCC
>NW_010269016.1:0-24105 GCF_000690775.1 Eurypyga helias
ATCTGCCTTTAGCCTCTGGAGAAGGGGTCTTCGGCACCCTTAAGCCTGGGGACGGGCTGTGGCGCCCAGGGGGCGGGCGAGGGGTCTAGCGCAGCCGCAGGGGCGCAGGGCCTTTTTCTCGCTCGGCGGCCGGTTGGTGCCAAAAAAAATGCCGGCGGCAGTCGCAGCACCTTCACGGGCACCGTGTGCCATGGCCGCGGCTAGGGCTCGCTAGCAAAGGCATTGCAGTATTTGTTGTGCGAGGGCTGGCAGAGGAAGCTTGGATGAGGCCAGGAGGTATCCCAGGGGCCAGTTGTCCAGTAATGTGTTTCACTAGGGGTGGCATTTTGAACTTGCTCATAGTATCACTGAGCAGGCCTGCTGCACGGCCACACAGGGAAGAAGAAAGCGTGCCAATCCTCTAAACAGTTACGTCTGTTAAAAAAAGGTAGCAAACTAGGAAACGATCAGACCCTATTTATCAACGTTATTGGGCACAGCCATAGCAGACTGTGTGTTTTCGTGTTTTTTATAGGCATTACGGTAAAGAGGTTTGGGAGGGATCTGTAGGAAACTGTGCTGCTATGTTCAGCATCAGGATGTCCGTAAGGGACAGCTTCATTGAAAATGTGAAAGCGAAAGTTTAGAAATGTGGCGAGCAAGTAATGGTCAATGTCAGCCAGGGCCAGTTGGAGGCGGTTCCTTGACACTGAATGGAAAAGGATCAATGAGGGGGGCAAAGGGGTAAAGCGGGGAAATACCTGAAAAGTGCATCCAGGTAATTCACAGGTGAGAGTGAAGGAACTGTCCTTTGAGCGACCAGAGAGATGCAGCATCGGCATTCTGAATGACCACAGAACACTGCATTAGCCAGGTCAGAAAAACGATGTGGGAATCATTTGGATAGTATGGGAAACATACAAAATTTAAGATTAATTTATGAATAATGTGTTTGACGAATTTTACACACTGACTTTGCATTGTTACCTGCTGGGAGTTGCGTGGATCCATCACCCAACAAGTGACTTCCTGTGACTACCAGGAAGGTGTTAGCAGGAGTCATCACAGGCAATTCATGTGTGTGGAGTTAATTCCAGCGACAATGGCTGTGCGTTTAGGTGGGAGCAAATGACAGTGCAAGAGGGAGCCTTCATCATATTTCTGCGGAGACAGCAGAAAATGAAGCCTGCAATGAAAAGACACGGCAGAAGGCACTGATGCTGGGATTTAGAAATCACTGGGTACAGAGACAAATTTTACAAGACAACTGAAATATCAGAATTTGGCTTGGAGAGCAATTACTGCTACATTTAAAGATTTTGCCTCTGCTGTGGCATGTTAACCAAAGAGCTTCCTGTGATGGATTCCAGATGACTAATAAACACTGGCCTCTTGTGAAAGGCTGCTTGTGCCATGATGAGTACTGCCGGTGACATCTGTTTCAAGTCCCTATGAAGATCTGAGCTGGGTGCCTTCACTAGATGGTGCTGTATCCCAAAGGGCTGATATTTCCATTCTCGGGATGCAGAGACATGCTCTTAACAATGCAGCAGGGCTTAGAAAATTCGAGGGGAACTTGGGAGACTGGAAACAAGACTGCTGAGTAGAACTGCATATCTCTAATATTTAGCTAGCAGATGGTGGGAATGAATGTAACCTTAGCAGTTTGAATTAGCGCTTCAGCCGTAGAAACAGAGTCAAAGAAAACAGTAAGAGAAAGGGAGCAGAGCCATTTTCCAAAGGGGAAGATTACAGAGCGATGCAAAGATAAAGCTTTAACTTGAGGGAGGTTAACCAAGGCATAGCTGATCAGATAGCTCATGAAGAGTGTTCAGTCTAAAACTGCTGCGTCAGGGTTCATCAGGGCCCAAGTATGCACTCCCTGCTAGACAGAGGTTTAGTGTAAGGAGCATGCTTCTGACCTTTGCAGAAGCTGGGGGGAAAGCTACGGAGAACCATAGCAAGGAACTACACCGCAGCAAGCATGATGGCATATATGGTATTTCAATTTTGGATGCTTACAATATTCATTCCTATTTTACTGTTCTGGAGCAGACTCAGAATTACACCTCAGTCCGCATCTCACATTTACTGAGTTGAACATTTAATGGGTGCAAAAGTCAGAAAGGCTTATAGTTAAATAAGTAGAACTTTTTAACTTCAGAAAGATTATAGATTCTTCAGAAGCCTACAGTGTGCATAATCTGATGTTTACAGAGAAAAGCTTGGTGTATACAAAACAGTAAGAGTGATGGCTACTGAAATTGCAACCATGATAGGAGAATTTGCTCAAAAAATGGAATATACATATCAGTACCTGTATAACTTGGAAAGTTTATAGTGATTCTTTAAATTGCGTATGTCCCTACATCCTAAAAAAATGTGATTTGTTGATTGAAAGGCTAATGATTTATTCATCATTGCTAGGTGAATATTTAGATAGTAATCTGAATTACAGTAAAATTAGGGAGAAGGTAGGTGAGACTATGGAGACTTGGCACAGACAGTATCCCAAGAGATGGAATTTAGGTAAAACCATTGACCCAAGCAGAGAGGTCATAGCAACTTGTGATTTAATACCACCAGGTCAGATAAGAGCAAGCTGCCTCAGAAAGAGAAGGACCCACAAAGGGTTAACTTAGTGAAACCCCATATAGGAAGTGTCTGCTGTCTTGGCTGTAAGGCCAAGAGCATGCTTGAGTCGGAAAGGGGAAAAACTTTGCTGCTAACTCATCAAGCTGCCTGCTTACTTCCCATGTGTCGGTTCCACTTGTGTGAACAGCAGTGGTTACTAGGAGCAAACAAAGGGGGGAAACACTGTATGATCACAGCAGAGTTGGGCAGGAAGAGTGTCCGGTGGTATCAGGGTACAGGGGCTGAGGTAACGTCTGCCCAGCCCTATTTAGTACATCAACTGAAGTTTGGTTCCTATGAGTGATTCTGAGGTGTACGTTCAGATCCCTTTCTAGGATGCTTGTATCAAAAGTACACCTGAATTTTGGTGACTGTAGATTTGACTGTTGGCTATTCAGAGACAGAGGCAGTCATGGATGCTGTATTACCAGACTTCTTCAGGGTAACTTGACAGTCCCCATAGGTGAAAGAGCTAAATTTATGTCATCTCTTCCTTTATACTTTTACGGGAAAAAAGTGAGTTGAGGTGATTCTGGGCCATCACTTAGCATTTTCAGGCTGATATGATGTATAAGATATGGGACTTAAAAATAATGTTTAACATATTTATCGACCAGTATATTCAGAACTGGGATCTGCATTTACTCTAGTTGTAGTATGCCTGCCTAGTCGTAAGTGCCAGTGAGAATCTGGTTCTCCCTGTTTGAGTGAAGTGCATTGCTGGATTTAAGAAACAGAAGTAACTCTAGAGAAAGAAGCGGTGGCAGGTATGTGCCGATTCCTACAGTGAAATTCAGTTTGTGAGCTAGGTGAGGAAAACATGGTCAAGGACCAATAGAAACACAATGTCTGATATGACAGTACAGCACTGCTATTCACATGGTATAGGGGAATCAGATATGATGCAAAAAATAGCTTTAAGCTGAACTAATTTGCTGAATGCCAGAAATACACTTTAGGAATGTGATGAAAGTCATCCAATGGGAAGAGAAAAAGAAATAACTTCTTCTAAGCTTACAAGAGGCAAACCACTTGCTGGAATCAATGTACCTTTCAAATAATAAACTGTACGGGAAGCAGGGAGGTGCAGCAGGTGTGCCAGTTTATTGCTACCGAAATCTGTGGCACTTGTCTACACCTACAACTGATGAGATAGATGTAGGAGTACAGGGCTTTTATGGGTAGGTGTAAAGGATTATACTGTCATCATTTCCTTGCCATCCTTCTGCCCTTCATGTTTAGGGCTGGTAAGAGGTGCTTGTGGATTACTAATTGTGTCTTTAGACTCAGATGCCTTACTTAAATATGCCTTTACATTTCAAACAGAATCTGTGGCTTCCTAACCTTATCTAAGGGCTACCTGCTGCCTTTCAGTGGAAAAGTTCGTAAGGAGATGAGAGATACACTGTCATGTTTTTACAGCATTTGTATTTTTTGCTGTACCATGAAGAAACATGTCCTGAATGAGGAAAGTACATGCCTGACTGCAAAGGTAGGGAAATGTGAAAAGACGGTAGAAATGGCTTACTTGGGACACAATACAGATAGCAACATTATAAAAAACCAGCACCTACAGACCTGGAGGTGCCCAAAGAGGACGAATTGCACTGCTTTTCAAATAAAGAAGCAGATCGAGTCCTTTACTGAGCCGGTGACACATATTTGTAAAGTATTCCAGTGCTGTTCCTGTCGCTGAGGAGTATACAAAACTTGTCAGACAATGGAGTGGTCTCTGAACCCTGGAACATGCACTAACCACATCGCTGAACTTTGTGAATCTTTTGATAAGCAACTGATGGTCTTTCAAGATACACTGAAAACAGATCTGGGACAGTTCTAATGCAAGCAAGTGATAAGAGAAGGAAAATGCTCAGTTTTTATTTGAAAATGCTTCTTGGCTTCCTTTTTGATCTAGTGTGTCAGTGTAGTAAGAGGAAGGGAAAAGAGTGATCAACATGAGAAAGAACTGCAGTGACTGAGAACTGTGCAACTGCCAGGTTCTTACAGAGCTGGGTTCGAGTTTGGGGTGACAGTTGTCGCTGTGTTTTGGTTGTATCATACGAAATGTTTCAGTGCCAAATTGTAAAGATGAAGCGTAAGCTTTCTAGGTTATAATATGCAAGTAATTTTTTTTTTTTTTTAATGTGAGTGTGAATGCTCACAAAAAGGTTATTCTGTTTCTTTTTCTCGTTAGGGAAATATTCTTAGCCATATAGATGAATTTCAGTTGATTTTTAGAATATTTGCTATATGCGAGAAGTGATCTTATTCAGTTGATTTCCCCCACTCCCCCCACCTCCCAAGAAAGTGTAGGAATGTGTAATGCATCTGTGAACAATCTGTGAGGTTTGACTCACCCACTCAGACTGTATTGTTATGCATTGGGTGGGTTAACCAGTCTTTGGAAAGGGAGATGCAGCAGGTTTTTTATACACCTGCCTGAGTTTTTAGGAGGTTTAAGTTGAAACACGACATTCTGAGATCTGCTTTATGGACTTAAGTACCTTAGGTAGCAGTTGGACACGACACAGTCTATTAGCTACTTTTCAAAAGATGAAACTATTGCTTCAATAAGATAGTTCACCTAAAATTCCTGTTATTTTCTTTATTTGATTAGATATGCTTTATTCCAGTTTACAAGTATATTCTACTCAAGTGGACATCTTGAGTAGACGGTATAGCTTATTTTGGTAAGTCTTCCAGGAACCTGCAGACATTTCTTCTGAGGATGTACTAATTTTGGTTCATTACGCAGACCATGGAGGTAAACTTCTGTTCTCACTCAAAGAACTTGTCTCAAATCTCAGGAAGCTGTAGGGGTTCTTCTAATGCAGAAGCTACGCTCAAGGCTAGTTTAGAGCATTAGTAAAGAGGTCTTGTACAAAAGCCCTGTAAATCCTTTCCAATCATGAAAAGGTGAAAGTCTGAACAAGATTTTGAGTGATGTGCATGAAAGCTGCATCTTGGAAACACACTAAAAATGCAGAACACTTAGCTGTATGTATAAAAACCTGGAGAGAGGCCTGAGCTGAAGTCAACATCCAATTTACTGAGCAAAGACAGGCAAGATGGTTCTGTTTTCTATGGAATGTGAGAAAAGAAGAAGCAGAGATGGAACAGGGAAATGAATTCTGGTTTAGCTGCATTCAGCTCAAGCTGGTTGCTAGTCATCTAGTAGTGAAGATTTGATTTGGGAAAAAAAGCAGTGACAGGTTTTGTTTAAAACCATCATGTGTTTTATTCATTTCACGAGGATTCTCAAGACAAACTTTAAATGAGAGGAAGTATAGCCTACTCCAAGAAATAAATTAGTACTGAAGACCTTCCCAAATCTCTCTTGAAGCCAAATATGACAGTGCATTTTTATTCATCTTCTCCTGATGCACATTTGCTGTTATAATTCTGAGCTGCTACAGATGCTGCAGATAGAAATCATCTCGGGGAAATAACACTATTGTTTGTATATCTAACTCCTGAGTAGCCAAATGCATCCTTATCATGACACTTTCTCTGTTGTACATTTGGTCTGGGAGTACTCACAGGATGAAAATAGACTCTTCTAGGAATTAACCACTGGCAACAAACAAAGGGAGACCTAAAATAACCTGGTGATGACCTCCAATATTTTTAGACGAATGCATTTCTTTTCAGGCCATTTCTTACTGCATTGCAGTATGAATTTTGAAACTTTTTGGCATCATTGTCTCCATTTTCCATTCTTACTAGTTTTTCACTCACTTCCCAGAATATTTCACTCCAAGGTCAAAGCATCTCCTGATTGAGATTTGTTCAAGCAGCTGATAGAAATTGTTTTGGGCAATAGCCTGTCCTTGGACTAGGAGATTTAGCAGCTTGGAAGTCAGTAGTAGAAAATTATGCAATGTGGAATAGTAGTTTTTTGTTGGTTATTAAGCCTTGCTTAATAACGCACTCTCAAGGAAGTAGAAAAAATAACTTTGTCTTCACATAGGTACATGGATATCTCATATTTTTCAGCAATACTTTGTTCTCCTATATAATTATATTTTCTAGGTTATTCTTTCTAGTAATATATATGATTCTGAGCTTTCGGTATATATTATTAAGTTAGGTTGGTATATTATTTCTAATAATGATATATGTAATAAAGTATGTCATTGTGTGCTTTTATTTCCATACTTTAAGAATTGTAGAAAATTAATGTTTAAGAACAAGTAATTGTTTTGCGTTTTACACACCTAGGGGAAGGTTATTTGTCTAGTTTCTAGAAGAGTGGAATATGGGCATGTTGGCTTTATTTCAGTTAAAGTGAAAAATTAGAATAATTTCTTTTTAGACCAATTGGTGCTGTTGCCTCATTATGTTTTATGAAATACAAACTGTCCAGAAACAGGATTATATGTGTATCTGCAGAAAGGCAGATACTAGATCATTAAATCCCTAGTAGGGCTGTAGGAAAAGCTACATTATCAAAAAGTATAATGACACTAAAGAAGAGTAAATAGTTGCTAAAAGGAAGACTAAAGTCCCAGACTTGCAAGCAGCTGCTGACAAGCATGGGTAGAAGTGCAGGTGTTTCCTGCAGGGATTTTGACTTCTTTTAGTGGTAAACCACTGATTGCCACTGATATGTCAGCCCACAGAAATTCAGCTGGAGCGCAGAAGTAATTCTGTTAGAGCTAGTATGGTTGAAGTAAGCCTTCCTTTAGCCTTTTTTTCCTTAACACTTTAAAGGGCACACCATTATTTTCAGTATTAGTTTCAAAAGGGGTAGTTGTATGCAGATGCTTAATGGGAGTGGAGCACCTTTATTAAATAAAAATTACTCTTCCTGATGATTGGTCCTACATCTCATAATCAGTGTGTGGTGATTTCTACTTTTGACTGCAATAGGTTTCAAGTACCTGATATTTTTATATCTCTTTCTTCTTTTTCCAAGCCACCCTTGTTTGCTATGCATTTTTATTATTACTTCTATTTAATGCCTAGGATTTTTTCTGCTTTGATTTTATTCAAATAGTCTTTTTACTAGAAGTTTGGGCCAAGGCTTATATTTAACAACATTTAATCTACTTGAAAAATACTTTAGAATTTCATAATACTTTAGTAAAATTATATGTCAATAGAGTAACTTGGAAACACTTTTATCAATCAGAATGAGGTAATTAATCCTTATATCTCAGACTGAAGGAACTTCCACAAAATTGTACATGTACCTCTCTTAACAGGCAGACTGAGTGAAGTTTATTAACTGTATATTTCAACTTCTCTCTGATGAAGAGAGAACTCGGATGGAATAGTATTCCAGGACTGAGCTGGAGTCATGTGAAACTTCAGGCTGAGAGCTCTCTCTTTTGAGATGAACAAAAAGGAATGCAGAGAAAGGGAAGCAGTGAAGGATACATACCTATATAAAATACCAAAACAATAACTGGATACAGGTCTTGTTTATTTGTCTTTCAGTAATATTTAGCTTGTGTGCCTCAACACATACTTTCATCTAGCATCAAAGTGTAACTAAGAAAAAAATTAATAAAACAGTATTGGCAAATAATATGTAATATATAGTCTGTTGGGAATGCCTATTTAAGAAACAGTGATGTGATTTTTGGAAAGTTAGGCAAGTGAAGAATCCTTCAATCATATTATTAATTTGAGATCTTAGACAACACATTTTTCAGGTCTGTGTTCAATATCCGTATTACAGGTTTTTACGGAAAAAGGGCAGTAGGTCCTAATTCTCGCAGTTTTACCATTCTCTTAAAAAGTCTTAAACTGCCAAGCTGACAACTCTTACAGTATCCATTTTCTAATGAGCAAGAGAATTCTACTTCCCATTCTCCAAAGATTACTCTGAAACTATGCAATTATCCCCTTACAAATATGTCGGCAGTACTATCCATTCCATTAGCATAGCAATTCGTATTGGCATTTTATAGAATACAATTATAGACATTATACATACAACTACATAACATTTCTGCTCAGCATACTGTCAGTCTGTTCTTTACACCTTTTATTTTTATCCAAGAGATACTCTGAATAAAATTTTAATCTTTACCCTTTTCTCCCTCAGAATTTCAAATTAGGAAGATCGAACTATTGTCTTTTCTCTACATGATGGCACTTTAGGAAAAATAGAAATTGCTATCAGCACTTTACTGTGTTTAATTGATGCAGTAACAAAAAGCATGTAAACCTTGGCCACACAAATGTAGATGAAACTTTGGTAGCAAGCTTAGAAAATTTTGCTGAAATGCTTTCAACTGGACATATGGTTCCTCATCGCCTAGGTATAGATATATTAAAATAGCTATTTTTTTTTCCTCAATTGATCTACTTCATATACTCTGGCGTATCTGTAACACTTAGAGACCAAAGCATGTTATTTACCTTCGTAGAACCAAAGCAAGTAAGCTAGATTGTATCCCTTCTTCCGTATGGTTGGCAATAGAGTTGCTTAATAAAGAGTCCTCAAAGGAGCAAATTTTGTTGTATTGTACCTGTATAATTCCATTATAAGACTGACAGCATGGTTCCTTAGAGAAGGTAGACACAACTTCACTGAAATAAAGCAGTATACATCTATCTGAGTTAGCACAAAGGTAACTTAAATACAATGTAGTCATGAGAAGCATAGTCACTAGGTATCAGACATGAATAAAGAAAACCCAAGCTAATTTGTAGATCTGAGATTAAGGCTGCATCTACATAAGCATTTTGGTTTGGATTAAGAGTGCACTTTTGAAGTGTCCCCAGCTCCTGCACTTGTTTCATGCCATGGATTGCTCTTGAGCGCATGGCTTGAACTTCTGAAGGGAACTAAGCTGAAGTGTGCACTCCAGCAGCACACCTGACGTCTTCCAACTGGTACTGGAGATTCAGTCTGTAGGAACAGACTAGAACGAGTTCAGCCTAAAGCCCCCGAAATGTGCACTGTGTGAACATTTGCTCCCTGGGACCAATTGTTTCACAGTACAGATCTGCTCAAATTGCACTGCTTTCCTTGTTAATATAGCCACAACCTACTTTGCTAATTGGGAAAAAAAAAAAGCAGCAATATGAAAAACAATTATGCCATTTCTGGAGAGTTGATTTTTAAATTATCTATACTTGAAGAAAAAAGCCTTCTAAGACACCACTGCTACCTACACTTTGCAGAGAGAGGAGAGAGAAACTGCTTACAAACTTCATGCCACAAGTTAACATGATTTCTTACTTGTCACAGAACTACAGCTACTGCCTGTCTCACAGAGCTAAAGTTAAGGTTTTCAGTGTCTCCTCAGTGCCATTAACATAGGTGATGAAACTGCAGTGATTATAATACCTAACAAAACATGCCAGCACATTGCATGCGGTATCACATCTGTTTCAGGGTTAAAGTTCACAAACGGTTTGTAGTATGGCCCTGGTTTGTAGTTTGTGTCATGACTTCATTAAGAAAAAAGGACCACATCATTGGTAGAGAAAGTGTTCTCCAGCTCATGAAGTACAACATTCTTTTCTTTAGATCTTCAGGTTTTTTTCCTTAAAATAACAAACTTAATGCATCATGTACTTTCCTAGGAGCCTCTATTTTATTCCAGGCTACTTCCTCTCCATAGGCCATCTATGTGTATATGCTGTCCCTAACCCATGACCCCTTTTCTGTGCAGCTCAGTTGACAAGCAGCAGATCATCACAGACTGGAAGGTTCAGTGCAATGGCTCTGTTCACAATGTTTTACTACAATGATTTGCAGGGACTGAGAGAGTGGAGACCCTGTCATTACCTGTGCCGTAGATGTGCGTGGTTCCTCCAGGGAACCCGTAAGAATTTCCTTAAAACACATACCAAGATGCATGCCTGAGAATAATGCCTATCCTACTACATACTGCTGCTGTTGTTCGTTCAGATGCCCCAGCAACACCCACCCAGCCCTCACTCAGCAACACGCGCTCTCTGAAGAATCTGCTTCTCCTCTGTGACTTTGCCGCACCTATATGATCTACAGTTTGCAAAGGCCTGATAGGTCAGGGAGGGTGAAAATCGGTGGGTTTTCAGGGAAGAGTAAGAAGAAAAGGAAATGAGTTGACCAGTGCCATAATGCCAGATCCCAGTTTCAGTAGGGTCAGATGACTGTGTTGCCAGTCATGGTCTGACATAGATGCAGCATCCGAGCCAGCTCTGAACAGGCTTAGCCACTTGGCATTAGTGCTGTGCTGTGTGGAAATACCAACACAGTGTAATTACAGCAGAAGGATGTACCAGAACAGTCTGTCTCTGAAGTCAGTGTATCTGGGATCATGTTGTTTATGTCTGATAGGGTGCTACTTTGCACAGTGTGGGTGCACATTTAATGGCCAGTATTCATAGTCCCACAGGTGCACAAACATAAAAATATGGAGATGACAAGATGGGAGAGACCGTTGCTATTGGGATGCAGTAAGAGACTGCAATTTGCCTTGGAAAGCTCAAGGGCTTTAAGATGTGGCATCCGGCATACAGGGAAAAGAAACTGTAGTAGGTGATAGTACAACTTCTGTTGCAGTTGTACGGGATGGAAGAGAGCATGTGAGTGGTATTCTCTTTTGGTGGTTGAAGAGGAGGGAACCCACAGAGAATATGGGAATTCACAGTAAGCACTGGGCAAGGAGACAGAACAACGGCGTGAAGGGGAGTAGGCACAAGGAACAGCAGAGGAAAAGACAGGAAAATGGGCTGCAGCATCCTAAGTGCCTATGATGCTTAAAAGTAGGGTCTCAGGAGGGGAGTCTTAAGACGAAAGCAATCATGCCTTGAACACTGATGGAAGTTCGTCTCTCAAGTACAGCCCCAGAGGATGCTCAGAATAGTGAGAGATGATCTGAACAGAAGGAAATAAATAAAAAAGAAAAAAATCATACCTACTTCAGAATTCTTCCTAAAAGAGATACTTTCTTATAAGTGTTTGTTGCAGTTTGGGGTTTTGGGCAAGGAACAAGATTAAGTTAGCCATGGCAGACCCTAGACCTCAGTTTCTCAGATCTAAAATCAGGCAAACTTCCCTTTGATAACAGCAACACTGCCTAGTATCTAGCACCAGCTCCCTGCGTGACAGTGATGCTGGCTGCCTTCACACATTTAAAGGGGGGTTCCAGGCTCCTTTCCTAGGGAAGAGGGCCTTAATGTGTTACCGTGAAGAATATGCTAGCATCCTGACGTGTTTCTTTTTTGTCTTTGGAAAAGCTTATGCACTGTTTAAAATAAAAACGAAGATTTTCAGCAGAGGCAAAAGTGGGGGCTAATGTTACTGCTCCTACAATTTCCATTATCTAAGATGTTTTTCAGAGAAGCAGTTGGAGTAGAAGACAGAGAGTGGGAGTGCTGAATGGGAAGGTGAAGGGGTCAAGCAAATCTCCACAGAGCAGGTGGAGCTCCATTAAGCCTCTGACTTACATTTTCTGAGTCAGAGAAACCTGGGTTGATGATGGCAATTAAATGTATGCTGGATACAGCAGAGATAATGGTCTTAGGAGAAGAGGAAGGCAGTAGGCTGAGAGCAACAGTAGAAGAAAGTAAGAATAAAGGAAAAACATGAAGTGAGAGTAGGTCAAGGCATATGTTTCAGCAATGGTGCTGGAATTTCAGGTCCACAAACCTCTTCAACAGGTGATACTTCCTCTCCGGGGCTCTGCAGATATTAATATGGAAGAGAGACATTAAAATGTAGTGAGACTGTCTGGCGCTTAGTCCCTGAGAAGTTTGCAGACAGGGACCTGTGGGAAACTTCCTCAAGGAAAGCAATTTGCCCTGAGGGTATAAATGGTGGCAAGTTTCTTTGGGGTTTCTCCTAAGCAAAAGGAGCTAGGGAGGTTCAGGCCGAGATGATCTTCCCTTCGTTAGTGGGCTGTAAGAGCTCCCACTGTGTTTTGGAAGGCTGGAAGAGATTGCCCTTTATAAGTGTCATGGGATGACTTTTCAGGTTTATCCTGTTGTAGCCTGAATGATAATGCCTTGTCTACACTACACTTTTCTTACAGTCTAGGGATGTCTCTGTACTTTATTAATTTTCTTGGTAACACATTTGTTACCAAGCCGTGGTCTGGTGACTTCATTTTGTGTCATTTTTTAATTTAATTTCCTTTTATTTTACTTTTTTTTTGTTTTAATTTTGCTATTTAATGCAAGGTGATTACTGCATTTTAATAACTGACATTACTGCAGCACTTTGGAAGTAAATAGTCGATCACTAGTCAGGCTGAATCAAGTACCTTTTAAAAGGCCAGTTACTCAATGATAGGTCATGGGGAAATAAAGAATATCAACAGTAGCCTGAAACTATTCTACACTGTACTGTGCAGTGAGTAGATAAATGTGTTAGATTTTAATACTAGTAGTTTCTTGGGCATCATTGTAATATATGAATTTATTAATCTTCTTTTTCTGTTCTAAGAATTTCTGTTAGCACCTCTATTATTATCATAATTTAGTACATCTCTATCATTTTGTTAGACTATTATTTTCAATAGAGAATACCTGAAAAGTAGACACAATTAGATTACTGAATAATGCAAACCACAAGAGAGATTTACAGAGAGAAGGAAGAATATACAAGCTAATGGCTAGTTCAACCCTCATTATATACAAAATGCAACATTTATGATAAGGTTTCTGAATTCCTTAAGCATCCTGGATAGCCTATGGCCTTTGTTTCAACCCTAGAGCTGTGCAGGCCCTCCATTTAAAGCACACATAACTGTCCAGAGGAAGGGAGATTTTTGCATTTGCAGAGGCATATGCATTCAGTAAATTAGTTTCCAGCAATTGCTGCGTAAAATTCCAGTTCTCCGGGTCACTGCTACCTGAGTGGGACCTGCAGACCTTAGAAACCCACAGATTGCTGAATCTCCTTCTAAAACTCACTCTGATGTCGGAGATGTTTTTTCTTTGTCTCGGCTCTATTTATCCTGGCCAGCACCTCAGCCATCCTCTCTTCAGCAGTTATTTGACAGCCATCATTAGTGTACAGCATCAGGATGTTCTACTGCAAAGCACTAAAAATCGTCATGGTGAATGCTTGTATCACTCCAGAACATCCTCTGATTTTAAAGACTGGACCTATTACAAAATAAGAACGCTGCTTCACTGTATGCAGGAAGAGAGTTATGTGGAGAATCAAGCTCTGCAGCAAAGCTATTTCCTGATCCGCATCTCTTCATAGCACGTCACGAGTATGCTTTAACAGGATAAACTGAAGCAAAACAAATAGCTTAATTTTACTTCTCTGTTTTTTGAGAGAAACAGGAAATATAAAAGGAAATTAATACATCCAGCACTCATGGGTAATAATTATCATAGGAGTCTGAAAAACAGTCACACGGAGAAGAATATATGCAGAGTCAGAGACTGCAGTGACCTCCCACACTGCAAAGTTCTTTAGAATTACTGAAATTATACACAAAGTAAAAGCCCTTCTTTCCCAAACAGCCGCCTCAATGTCACTTGTTTCCACATTCCAGCTTCTGTCGCTGCATCCCACACTCTCTCTGTTGCTAAGTGCTCTAGGCTTCTGCAATATGTTCCAGCAGCTCCCTGTTTCTCTCAGAGCTCCAAATGGTGCTATCATCTGAGAGCAGAATGTCTAGGTTTATCTGACATGGTAAGAAAAAAAGATTAAACTGTATAAACTACAGCTTCCTAAAGAACATGAGAATTTTCCATACCAAAAAAAGTCTTTGTAATCTTGCATGCTCTCTCGTAACATTTTGTTTTCAATTTACAGTAGGATAGGTAAGGGATGGGGGCACACTATGGCTCCTGGGAGCAGCTATAACTGAACCTTGACTGTAAATGACAATAGCAGCACAGAAAACTGGCAGAAGCTTCAATCAGTGCTGTCACTAGGCTATGCAAATAAAGAAGCTCATAAATAAATGGCAATCATAGGAAAAGTGGGAGAAAAAAAGACAATACAACAGTTAAGAATTTATATCGTTTTGTAATTGGAGTCATAAGTATTGACTGTTAAGAGCTATTCATCATTCTGGCTTAAACATTGTTTGGTTTCTTCGTCCCTTGTAGCAGGATAGCTTCCGTTTAGAAGAGAATGATATTGTTACAGCTACTCACCCAGCTATGCCTGTCTGTTTTTTGGTTTTTGGTTTTGGGTTTTTTTACCTTGGAGGATAGACATCTTAGTGCAGTTTGCGGGCCATGTGCCTTTACCCATCCTGGGGTACAATTCCACAGCTCTCCCTGTATCCTTGGCTATAGTACCTGCATACCTACTACTGGGATTGCTGGTAGGTTTTGCTGTATCTGCCATTCAAGTTAAGAAGAGCAACTTTAATAATGATTATGATTAAAGAGTTGTCTTAAAAGCTAACATATATAATTAAACTGGGTGCACATCCCCCCTGTCAGATTCAAGAAACATTTTAGGGACAAATTTATGCTAGATTCGCCATATCCCAAAGCCAACTCAAGGTACAGGCAAAGAAGGCTGTATTTATGTGAGAAAGGACAGCACATTAGGAGAGGATCAGTAGAACGAAAGAGTTGATACTGAGGTGCCTCATTTTTCCCTGGTATGTCTTTTGGGGGTTTATTCTGGATTATATTTAGCTTGGTCCCTGGAGCCAAACACCTCCGCTACACATGTGTTTCAAAGCTTTCTGAGAAGTGTTAGGTATGTGCTAGAGGACCTTGTGACGATGCAGTTCACATGCTATTTTGGAACCTACCGTCCCCATTAGCACTAGGGTGCATGTGGAGCAGATTTGAAGCAGAGCTTCTGTTTTCATTTCCTCCTTAAGGAATTTAGTTTGTGTGCACCAAAACCACTCTAAGAACTGAAACACCACATGGTAAATGGAGACAATGACAGCATTTTCCTCCAAACTGCACTATTGCTTTGAAACAAATTGCTAATGTAGACACAGCCTTTGACAGCTGCTGAGGGCAGCAATCTGCTAGTTCTGCTAAGGCCTAGGACAGGAGATTAGCAGCTTTAGGATGAAGCTCTTCTGTCCATATAGACCACCTTCCAGTATCACTGCACGCCTTCCTGCTCTCCTATCAGTGCTCTGTCTTCTTCCTTTATCCTCATCCATTCCCACCACCAGGAAACGTCCCTGATCTGCCCCATTACCGTCCACATGGAAGGTAAAGGAAGCAAACTGTGGCTGCTGAAAGATGACGCAGGCTGTGGGGTGAGGACTGATAAGTGCACGAGACCTGAGCATGGAGGTGCCATAGCCGCAAAGAACTCAGGGAGGGTTGGCTTTAGGGTGGGGTGGGCATATGTATGTTGGGAGAGAGGGGTGTAAAAGCCCACATGGCTTCTAAACCTGCTGCTTATATTCATACTGTACCCTCCTCTTCTTTCATCCTCGGTCAGCCTTCAAAACCACCACTGGCAGTTCATAGTATCCTAATATTCTCCTGGAACAAAAAACAGACCCCTCCCAGTGTCCTCATTTCTTATTCTGAAATAGCTCTCCTGCTAGCACTGCAAATTTTGATGGACCACATAAATACAGAATTTTTAAACCCATGTTTCAGCAGATGCTTTTTCTCTGCCTCATTCTCCCCACACAGAGGGAAAGTGAGTTTCTTTTAAAATCTGCCTGTTTTTTCCTGGTTCCTAGGCCTCTTCTTTGCCTCCAGACATGTTCTTTTAATAACTGCATGCTCAGACAAGAGATACCTTGACTCTGTCCTCATTCGCCCAGTTAGTCTGGGCCTGAAACCAAAGCTGATAACCACACTTTCCCTTAATCAAAACCCAGGATAGGATGTTCTGTTGCTTGACATCTGAAAAGCCTTCGTAGAGGGCCAGTGCTAGGACACCCTCTACCCTACCGCAGCGATAAATGGCCTGGATTATTTTGTATCAGAGAAGAATACCAGCCAAACAGACATTACTGTCAGCTGGGACGCAGCAATTAATAACTACAAAGCAATCCAAGAATCAGATGAAAAGCATGCCTTGTCCCTTTCTAACTGGACAAAATAATTGCACAGCCCCCACCCAATCTGGGGCTGAGGCCCAGACCAAGCATGTAAGGTACACATAGCCCCTGCGCCATGCTGCACTTCCTGCTTCTTTCCCCCTGAAGCACCAGTTAAACTGAGTAGGTTTTACAATGCAGTCATTTGCTTAACTCGCTAATAATCAGCTCAGTGTAAATATCGACACGGTGCTGCAGAGAAGCTCAAATGTCATCGTGATCATTCCCCTGGATCACTTCAGAGAGAGCACTGCGTGTGGAAGGAACAGAGACAACGAAGTTTGGTGCCAGAGGACAAACAAGTGCCCTACAGCAACCACGGGGAGCAAAAAGAAGAGAGGAAAAACAGTAAGAGCTGGCAAAGCTAGGGTCTGGAGTCATCCAGCTGGACCCTCTCGTGGTGGAAAAGGAGTGCCCAACCGAGCAACTATGGATTTGCACGAGGTGACACCAGTAATAAGGTTTTCAAGATTTTTCTATGTAGAAAGATTGGGAAAAACATCAGGGGCAGATAGCCAAACCAGTTTTGAATTCAGTTGACAATGGTGAAAAGCAAGAAGTGTCCATGTAGTTTGTTGGCTAGTATCCAACTCAAACAAAACCGCAAAATAGAACCTCTCTGTAATGGACAGCAGTTTGACGTCCTTGCTGGCATGCTCCTACCAAGGCCAAGGAATAGTGCAGGTAGAAGTGACCTGTATCTCACACGTAAGGACACCAATCTAGGAAGCATTGAGACGTGTTGCAGTGCTGTGCCTGCTACAATTGCGGAAGGACAACCCTCATATCCCCTTTAACAACTCTAGATGTCTCTTTAAGGGTAGTATACAGAGATGCAGTGTATTCCCTGAACTCTATTCTTGGTATGTTACTAAGATACGACTGTTTCTATGGAGAGCTTATTGGTGGGCAAAATAAACTTGTTTTGATGAATTATAAAAAAGGTAAATTAATTTTTTAAACGAAATATGCATGAGAATGCTAATGACATGAAATCACGCTAATATAGAATTTCAAGTACATACTTCCCTCCTCTTTTTTTATTATTTTTCTTTTTAATTACTAGCAGACATTTAGCCTAAATTCTGTATGGTCTACAAACTGATATAAAATAATATCTGTCCTGCAAAATACTTAACTAATTGTAACAGCCACCCATGTAATAGCTATAAAAGCTCCAACTGAACATTTGTTTGTTTTTAAAAGCTAAGTATAATTGTACAGCAATTTATTGTGGATTATAAGTATCTACATGACCATGAATATGCCATGTTGTGAACAAAAGTCCTTTGAAATGAGAATGGTAAAGGCAAAGAAGGAGAGAACAAATAAGTATGTTAAATAAAGCTCAGCATTTAATTTTAACATGCTTCTGTGGTAACAGCGAGACTCTACGGATGACAAGTAATAGATATGTGGGGGTTTGTGGCAAAAAAAATTTGTTTATAGCTCTAATTATTTTATGCTGTGGTGAAACAGACCTTGAAAAATGCTGTGCTTGACTTAGAGAACAGTTTAGTTGATCAGTCAGTGATTCGGCCAAGTCAGTAACAAGAAGCTAAACAAAAAGAAATCAGCAAGGGATTCCATAATTAAACCAATTGGAATTCATGAATAACCTCTTTTTTTAATCTTTACATCTGTAGGAATGTTTCATCTCATTTGAAGATGCACTTTTTGATATTTTCAGTGTCAGAAATACTCCATATGTTACATACTACTTTAATCAATTGTCTTTTTCTTTTTTTTTGGTTCTTCATAAGAAGGCCAGCCCAGGATCAAAATTCAACCTTAAATGCACATGCAGAAATGTGAAGTTTGTCACTGGCACCTGACAGCAAGCTTTTCTTTCCATGAGCAGGTAGAAGCTGCCATCTATACCCTCCATTTTTATGCCACCCATTTTTTCTCTCTCACTTGGTTGCAGTCTTCCAAATCTAGCACCACCGTATGAATATACACACAGCTGCTTAAAGAAGGATTCGTAGGACAGCAAAAATTACTTAAGAGATGCCTGACTGATCTGGCTGTGCTGATTACAAAAAAAAGACCACACCTCTCTGTCCCTCCCATCTGCCAGAGGGTACCGTCCTTGAAGGAGGCGTGGCAGAAGAAACTACAGGCATCTGACTCACCTGCCTCAATGTCCTCACTAGTGGTTAAAGCTAATTGCCACACTGCAGGCAAACAGGTACAGTTCCCGTCTCCTCTCCCTCAGGCTGTAACAACTTTCAGCGGAAGGGTAGGGCAACTAGCTGGGGCAGTAATGCATTAAAAAGTAACGTGTTAATTCTACCTATCTACCCTGCGTAGTTAGTTTTGCTAAGATTATGAGACAGTAGAAGCCTTTGGCCTAGTCTGCCAGGTAAAGCCCTACATCTACTTATATCCTAATTTCCTGCGTTCTTTTTCCGTATCTTCTTTCCTGCATTCTCTTTCATCCAACCCAGCTCTCTTCTGTCCCCCTTCTCTTACCTCGGTGCTTGTTCTGCATAGCCCATCTCCCACTGACCTCTCAAAGCTACCATTATAAACACAAAAGCTGTCCTGACAGCCAGCTGCCAGTGCACAAAAGGCTCCTGAAGGTTGTTGATCTGAGCACGCACAGGGATCTCTACAACCTATAAGGAATTCTCTGCATATCGACAATACCTCATACACCCTTGACTTGCAGTGCACAGAACAATGTGTGCAGTACTCAGTCCTCCCTACAGTAGCCTGTATTTCCCTGAACCCACTTTACTCTGTCCCCAGATATCCGTTACTTCGTTTTACCTCCCACTACCTATACTAGTTCCATTTTCATGTGCCCTTTCTCATACCCGCCATATGCTCTACATTGGATTTTAGCTCCGGTCCCACTTCTTTTATTCCCATGTCTCTCCACACCTTCCCGTCCAGCCTTAAAAACATGAATTTGAGAATGATCCGGTTTCATCTTCACTGAAACAGAGGCCATCTTTGCTAGAATAAACTTCATTTTTATGTAACAGGATTACAGGAAAGTAACCAGCTGTCATGACTGAAAGCAATTTCACTTAAGTCCTAAAACTCTCTGGAGAGAGCAACCATTACAAAAAGGAAAAAATCAAAAGTTTGACACCTATAATATTGTAACTGCAGGAGTCTCTGTGTATTTTGTGCTTTATTTTCAAATCCACTAAGTACTCTGAATTGGCCATGGTACAAATGTTCTGAGACTCACTGATGGCATTTCAAATCAATTGAATGAGTAATGACTGCAAATTTCTATGAAGCAATTTACCTGCAATGAAGAAGAGAAAGAGATCCTTGCTCCTCTGTCCAAGACACTGAACCTGCGTGAAAGAAACAGAGCAGAAGAACAGGAGCCTCTTTCAAAAAAAAGATTTCTTTTTCATAAAGGAGGAAGAGTATCCCTGAGCGGTACTTGAAAAGGAGAAGCAGCAGAGGTGTGCATACACAAGTGACTAGCTTTCATTATCTGCAGGTCTTCATTGTTTCACTCAAATTCTTTTCACCGGTTTTAGTCTCCAACACAAAACATAAACAAAATATATATTAAAAAAAATCTTTCTTTGACTAGGCTAGAGTTTCATAGTGACCTATCTTCTGCTGCAGAAACCTCATTTTTGGACAATCTACAGAAAATACCTCACCATTTCCTATCTGAGCATGATCATTGTTCCGGGTTGGGGTAGGCCTAATATCATTGGTTTAGAAAAGGCTTTTAGAGCAGTAGCAGAGAAATAAAGGAGTGTCTACCCATTTGTTTGCAAACCAGGGCAGAAATGTACAGTGAGTCTCTCTCTGAGCTATTAACTTCCTTCTGAAAGGATTAACCTGACTCTTGCTGAAGTCAATGGAAAGACTGCATTTATATTAATTGGAGGAACCTCCCACTAGAGAAAAAAAATCAAGAAAAATCAAGCAATGAAACCAGATTTTCCACTAAAACAATGCTCCATATCCCAAAAATATGCACAACTGGTAGACATTTTCTTTGTCTAAGTCCCAGAAATGCTGGATATAAATAAAAGCATCGACTCAGATATTGTAAAGGCATAAATTACTATCTACATGAATTATAATCTTCAAAATCTAGTGATACAATGTTTAAGGAAATGAGAAATTATATTTAAATAGCATTTTGATAGAATGTTGTGAAGTTACACATGGAAACTGAAAGGTGAAGCAACATAAAGGATTAGGAAGAAGAAAATGGTATGTCATATGTATGCATCATGTAATGTAAAATAAATATTTATATGTTATAAAATGGCAAAATAAAGAGATACGGGATAAGCACAGGATGACACAGACCTTCCAGTAATGCTAATTTCTCTGGCAGTTTATCAGTTTCCAAACACCAGTATAGCTACACAAATGCAAATGTCAAGTGCAGTTCACCCCACTATTTGCACTTCGGGAACTCTTTCCTGCTTGACAAACAAGCAAGGTTTACAAAACAGAATGAACAGTAGCTCTCCTTGTTTCCAGCTGAAATGTACAATATGACTAAAAGTCAGCCACCAGTTACTCAAATCGTGGTAGAAATGCCTACAGTTCTTGTTAGCAGAAGTGCATTGCTTTTGGTTTCTTGCAAGGGTGACCTTGTTGCTACTTCCTGCTTCCATTCATTCAAAGAGGAAGGGGTTTGGTCTTCCAGTGACGCTAGAGAATTTTTGGTTTTAGCCTAGAGGCCTGCACGTATTACTTTGTACTAAATCCAAGTAACCAGGAAAGTACTTTATATGAGTACCAGCTGGGAATAAGAAAGCAAGGAACTATCTTAATTTGATTATTTGAAATGGATTGGAGTTTTCTGTAGGTGGAAGACGATCATTATAGAAAGGAGTGCTACACAGGCTAATATATAAATAGCTCGTGCTGTGAGCAGAACAATAGCTCTGTTTCTTCCCTAAGAGCACAGATACAGTTAGTTTGAGGATATTGCATTCTTCAGAAATTTTTGGCATCCCATAGAAAAAAACAATGGCATTTCAAAATAAAATATTGTATTTGAAAATCATTTCCCCTTTTAATTACCTGCCAAGACTTTCAATATTTCCCCTACAAATCAACACATCCCTTGTAGCTGAGCACAATGCTTTCCCACACTGCTAGCTGGTTGCGAGGTCACTGACTCCTGCTGTGACACCGAGTCCTCAACTTGGGTCTTGGCAGGAAAGTAGATGCTTTCCACATGCGTTGTGTTAAAAATACATATGTTTCTGTAAGGTTTCCATCCACCATTATGTGAACTTCACTCATTTAACTCCTATACTTCTACTGTCACAAAATAACTACATCCTTCTCTTCAACAAATGCAGAGGGAAAGCCAGTGTATTCATATTCAAAGCCGGAAATCTTGGTCCCAGGACAGCACTGTATTCCTACTGCTGGATTTATATTCTGATGACTGATACAGATTTCATCAGATTGTCCAGTGGCAATGATTCATGCCATGTAACCTGGGCATATGCCGTTCTCGCTGGCTTAGAGACCTATTGCACTCACCAGCCAATCCATCTTAAAACTAGTTTAAAATATTAATAATCATGGTTAGCTAGATGGAAGTATGATTGATTGATACATATTCCACTAAATAATAAAACAAATCAATAGCTATAGTTATAAAACCAGACTCACGGGATAAATTAATCAAGATCAGTGCCTACATTTCAAAGTTATGTCTGTCACTTTATCTTGCTTCTGTACTGTCTTTTGCTCAAATGCGAAAATCTTTCTCAGAGGGCACCTGGTAGTGGTAGACAAAAAGGCCAAATGGATATCAAGTGTTACACATTTTTAGCTTCTCCTTTTGTTTGTCATAATTACTCTTCCTGTTGTAACAGAAGTGTCAATGACAGACATGAATATGTATAAAGTAAAACAAGTATATTTAACTGATATTTTTAGTTCTTGAAATCAAAAACATGGCTTCAGAAACTTCCAACGCACCTTCTGCCCATACTTGAGGTATGGAATATAATTTACTTGGACATGCTGCAATAAATGCACTCGCTGCTGCGCCGTCTCAAGAACTTGTTTTACAAATCATATATATAATAACAAAGTTGCACACAATCATTTATAATGATATTACTTACCCCAAATAGCCTTTGAATTGAATACGATAAAACATGCATCATCTTGTTAGCATTCAAAGATAGGAGAACTGGTAGGTCTAGCAAAAACTGGTAGGTCCTGAGCTTTAAAGGAGATCTGTAAGGGATATCTTTGCATTACCAGGAAGTTCAAAGCTTGAATGTCTGCTCTGTGTTATTAAAAATCCCACAAGTTTTGCAAAGGTAAAGTACGTCTTGAAAACATTCAAAAAGGCCTCAGTAATCGTGTTTTGTCTCTACAAACAGCAGGTTTGTTTCTGAGTCATATTTACTTCTTTTTATCCTAAATTAATTTCCCCAAACGTATCCATCAGCATGAGCAACGTGAATTTGTGTGCATGTCAGAAGCGGTTTCATGCTTGCACTCCTTTTTTAGGCAAGAGCAAGCGACTTCTGTTTACTAGGAAACATATCTGTCCGTGTTCCGGTTCTCTTATGCTGCTGGAAGGGTGCAGTGGAGCTGGAAGCAGGAGACTTCAGCTGGCACTGCTCCTGCGAACGTGGCTCCCACGCGGTCCTACTGTGGGGAAGGACTGGCTGGAATAAGCTGCAATTGGAGTTCCTCAAGATCAGGATCTTGCTGCTGCTGCTGCAAATTAAAATACAGGGTGATCTCCACCTAGGCACAGCATAGCACAGACCCGGCCTGCCCAGCAATGGGGCTTCGGCCTCCCTCAGCACATACAGGCGTGTGGCGAAGCGAAGGACTGAAAGACCCATGAGTTAGCTCTTCTTAAGGAGCCGGTGCCATGGCCTGGCACAGTCAGTCAGTAACCCCTGGTCTGCACGACGACGGGTTTTGAGAACAGGCCCTGTGGCCGTGACACTGAACTTGAGCCGACCAAGCAAGACCGAGAGAGCAGGCAGGCAGCGAGGATCAGCCCATGTCCAAAAGGAGAAAAAAACCAGTTTGGCAAATTCTGCCCCAAGTGTACCTATGACCTGGTACCTGAAGTTCAAACCCGTGTTGCTAAAATCACTGAAGATTTGCCCTTCCTGTTACATTTTGTTCTTCGTGTGGTGGAAATATGAAAACAAGAGATAGTGCAGAATAACGGGCCCACAACACCATTTTTGAGCTTTTAGGTGTCACTCAGTGGGACACAGAGCCCAAGAAACTGAGGGACGGAAGGGGCTGAGAAGCGAACAATGCCAGCGGGATCACTTTGCGGGGCAAAAGGGAAGCACGGTGTGCAGCTGGCGCTGGCAGAGCCTCCGCAAGGACGAGAGGGATGGCGTGGGGACTGTGAATGCGGGAGACAAAGGATAGAAAATGCCTCAAGAATAAATATGGAAGGGATGTTTTTGTAGGTTTTTGTAGCTTCTGGGTTAGATACCGATCTAAAATGCCACATGGCATCCCTTAACTTCAGTTACTGACTTGTCGGGGGGGGAGGTGCGACGGGGGGATGCCTGCTACCTCAGAGATG
>NW_010269017.1:0-2032 GCF_000690775.1 Eurypyga helias
ACTCCCACAAGGATATAAACATTCCCCCCTGATTGCTCATGCTGCGTTTGCCGAAGTTCTGCAAACAGTTTCTCTCCGCCAAGACGTAAAATTTTATCAATATATACATGGTATTTTAGTCAGGGGAAACTCCCCTGAAAAGGTGGGGGAAGCAGCAACAGCCGTATGGCAGGGACTGGAACACACCGAAGAGGAAAAAGAAGTGGAAATCCCACCTGAAAAATGTCAGGGACCAAGCAGAGAAGTCAAATTTTTAGGAACTTGGTGGATTGCCAGTAGTGAAGCCATTCCACCAGACACTTTGAACAAAATAGAACAGTTACAAATACCCCAATCTCAAAAAGAATTACAACAACTTATGGGTACTGTAGAATATTGGAGGAAACATGGATTTCACACCTGGATTTTCTATCATTTCTTGCCCAGTATATTCACTTACGAAAGGGAAAACCATGGAAATGGAACCCAGACCATGAAGAGGCAATTAAAACTTTAATACAGGAATTAGAACCATACCAGTGACTGTGACCAGTACACCCCCACGACCCTATTGTAGCAGAACGGGGTTTTGCAGAACATGGTACTTCCTGCAACCCATTTCAAACCGGCCCTGAGGGACCAAAAAGACCTCTGCTGTTCAGCTCGACTGCATTTAAAGAGGCGGAACAGAGATATTCTGAGTGGGAAAAAGGACTTTTATCCTTAGTCCGAGCAGTCAAACAAGTTGAAAAAATACACCAGGGAAAACCTGTTCAAACTAGAGGACCATTTAGCTTGTTAGAAACAGTTCTAAAAGGAACCGCGCCCCCACAAGGGATTGCACAACAATCCACAGTCTGAAAGTGGTACGCCTACCTAACGGGGGCAGCAGATGAAATGGAATTAACTGAAGGACATGCAAAGTTTCCAAATTACACAGGCCCATATCCAAATTACACATGCCCATAAACGCAGACCCACTAGCATTACAACAACCCCCCAAACCATCCCCAATTTTAGAGGTATCTGCTTTCACCGAGGTAACACCCACAGCAGGTGTCTGGTTTACTGATGCGTCAGCAAGGAGAATAAACAGTAAATGGCAATAAAAATCTGTTGCTTTAGAAATTACCAGCAGCAGACAAGTAGTGGAGGAAGGTGAAGGCAGTGCACAGGTGGGAGAATTAAGAGCAGTTGTTCTGGAAGCACAAAACGAAGCACAGGTCATATATGTGGATTCTTATGCTGTATGGGCTGGTGCCACACAATGGCTCTGACAATGAGAAGTAAACAGTTCTCTGGTTTGGAAAACTCGAGATTGGCAATTGCTGTTAAATATAGCTAGGAAAACTCTATTTGAAATGGGATGGGTGAAAGCTCATGGTGAAGATAGTAAGCCAGCCATGAATTGGAACCAAAAGGCAGATAAATTAACAAAAATCAGAAAAATCACTTTAGATCCTGAGTGGTATCGATTGGGAGAATGGTTGCATCAAAATTTAGGCCACACAGGTAAAGAAGCACTTTGCTGCACAGAGTAAAGGATGGCCTCTAAGCAGGAAAACTTGCGAAACTATCCTTACAGAATGCCCCCAGTGTAGGCTGAAACTGCAAACAAATCATCCTGCTAAAGAACCACCTTTACACATCAGTGAGGGGAAAACTTTGTGGTCTACATGGCAGATTGATTATATTGGGCCATTCAAACCTTCCACAGGACACCGATATATCCTGACAGGAGTAGTAGTCATCTCTGGCTTGCTTATGGCAACTAAGTGTCGAAAAGCCGATGGACGAAATACAGTATGAGGACTGTCTGTAGTATAATTACTGGAGGTAATTCGGAATTTAAACCTATATTAAAAAAAGGGTACAGCATTGTTCGCACATGAAGGAAAGTATTGAAGAGGCCTCCAGGATGGTGTGCAGCTGATAGGCATGGAATTTCTTCTATTATTACCCTCAATTAAATGGAATGGTAGAAAGGGCTAATGGCTTATTAAAAAGAACCTTGAGTCACACCAGTCCCAGTGGGATACCCGACTTCCCACAG
>NW_010269018.1:0-319 GCF_000690775.1 Eurypyga helias
ACGGGTGAAACTGGACAGGTGACAGCGTGCCAGGCAGATGACAGGGTGCTAGGGAGGGTGACACTGGACAGGTGACATGGTGCTGGTGATAGTGTGTCAGGTGGGTGATCCTGGCCAGGTGACAGGGTGCTGGGGAGGGTGACAGGGAGTTGGGAGGACAACGCTAGGTGGTGACACGGTGCTGGGTGGGTGACAGGGTGCCGGGTGGGTGATGCCAAGCAGGTGACAGGGTGCTGAGCGGGGTGACAGGGGGCTGAACGGGTGAAACTGGACAGGTGACAGTGTGCCAGGCAGGTGACAGGGTGATAGGGAGGGGGAC
>NW_010269019.1:0-469 GCF_000690775.1 Eurypyga helias
ACAGCCCAGGTTGGAAGGGACCTCAGCAGCTCCTCCGGTCCAACCTTTTGCTGGATGAAGTTATCTAGCACCCTGTCCGGTCACACCTTGAAAACCTCCAGCTGGGGACCCCACCACATCCCTGGGAAGGTGATTCCAGGGAGCGATTGCTCTCACGGTGCAAAATTCTTTTCCTGCCTCCAGATGAAACTGCTCCTACTGCGGCCTGAACCCATCACCCCTCGTCTTTTGCACGGAGCTCCTTGGGAAGGGAGAGCCCCTGCACAGGGTCAGAGTTCACCTTCAATCCTGAGCCATCAGCCAGCTCAGGCAGTTTTGGTCTTTTGGTCAATGCCAAATCAGGTGGCCTGTTTTGTTTTTCACAGGTATCAAGGTGAAAGGAAAACAAAGTGGCCAGTGGTGGAAAGACAATGGGAGCAACGAGCTGTCCTTTCACATGATGCCGAGCAGAAGGCAGCCCCTGCTGCAG
>NW_010269020.1:0-207 GCF_000690775.1 Eurypyga helias
AGCCACCCCCCCAGCGCATTTGCCACCATCCAGGAGTCAGTGTCGAGGCAAAGCACTGGCCATTTCTCTCATTCAGCAACGTCCAAAGCCAGCTGGATGGCCTTTACCTCTGCAAACTGATTGCATTCACCTTGGCCTTCAGCAGTCTCTGCAACTTGTTGTGTGGGACTCCACACTGCAGCTTTTCACCTCCGATGTTTCCCTACG
>NW_010269021.1:0-738 GCF_000690775.1 Eurypyga helias
TGCGCCATCCCTGGAAGTGATCAAGGCCAGGCTGGATGAGGCTTTGAGCAACCTGGTCTAGTGGAAGGTGTCTGTGCCTATGGCAGGGGGGTTGGAACTAGATGGTCTTTAAGGTCCCTTCTAACCCAAACCACTCTATGATTCTATGAAAACAGGAGTGTTATTTTAGTTACACTGCTGTTTCTTACTTTATACAAAAGCATGGACTGAATAGCTGGAAGTTCATTAGCAGATTTTAGGCAATGGTCAGTCCCCCTCCGTTGTTCTTGACATTTGCAGCACTAGCAGTAGTACTGGTAGAGCACTAAGTCACATTCAAGTGAGTTTTATCTTGTAAGACATATGTATCCTGCTCACAGTCCTTCCTCTTTGCAGGACTGCATTACATCTGAGGCCAGTACTTCGTAAATTATCACTGAACTTGTTCAAACACTGATACTTCAGTGTATTTCTGGTGTGTTTCTTACAGGATATTAGCAGAGGTGAAGAGGTTTTATCTTTATAAGACCATTTGCTTGTTAAAAAAACTGGTACCTTCTCTCCAGTCATACAGATTCAGGTACATTCTGCTCAGGAGGTTTGTATTCTCTCCCTTTTGTTTCAGCCTTAAAATATTTTCCTTTGATGGTGTGCTGGGTTCAGTCAGGAAGGAGTTAACTCTCTTTACCCTGGCTGCTAGGAAGCTGTTCCTGGATGCAGAGAGCAGCACTGATAAGTTCTCAGCTGGCACTGGGGAAT
>NW_010269021.1:903-1157 GCF_000690775.1 Eurypyga helias
GATCGTCATTACTCTTCCTCCCTGACTCTCTCTGGTTCACTCCCGTACGCCTGCTAACCCTCTCCCTGACACCTGCGTTAGCTGCTTCGCTAACTCCTGTGCTGGCTCATTCGTGAGGGAGTTGGTGGGTTTGTTTAGTTCTCCCAGTTGTGCTACTGCTGATAGGGTTTGCTCGGAATCTGTTGTGACAGCTCGTGGGCTCTGGCCTTCAGGCTGTGGCTCTCAGACTGCAGTTGCTCTTGGGCTGTGGGTCT
>NW_010269022.1:0-19481 GCF_000690775.1 Eurypyga helias
CGACAGAAGGGGCAAACGTTCTGTCCCGCTGACAGAAGCTGTCAGCGGAACAAAAGGAACCGCTTTTTATCTGTTAACTGACTCGTCCCCCTGATGAGAGGCGGCGCCTCGGGCCGTGGCTGCAGGAGCACAGCCGGGGTCTGGGGCCCCCAAGTCCGGCTGAAAGGTGAGGAGAGGTAGGAAGGCTGCGGGGGAGTCCTGCAGCCTGACCCGTCCCTGCCCATGGCACCGGGGTTGGAACTGGATGTCTTTAGGGTCCCTTCCAACCCACACCAGTCTGTGACTCTGTGATTCAAAGCGTGAAATTTTTTAACTAGAAAAAAAGGAAAACCCTGTACAAAGTGTGTATTTTTTCCCTGCAATTTCCATCCACTGCTGAATTTTTCTTATCTTAATTCCTTAAAAGAAATTCAGACAAGTAAAATTTATAGACTGTACTAATCCTTAGAGTACAGATCCACTCTTTTGAAAGCCATAAATACGGAGTTAAAGCAGCACAGGAAATTAGTTCTCTGAGTTAACGTTAATTGCTCCCAACACTCCAGTTATTTTTTCCCTGCAATTTCCATCCACTGCTGAATTTTTCTTATCTTAATTCCTTAAAAGAAATTCAGACAAGTAAAATTTATAGACTGTACTAATCCTTAGAGTACAGATCCACTCTTTTGAAAGCCATAAATACGGAGTTAAAGCAGCACAGGAAATTAGTTCTCTGAGTTAACGTTAATTGCTCCCAACACTCCAGTATCTACCTACACAAGGAAGCGGTACAATTTGAAGAAGACAACATATCATGGTTAAAAAAACGTTATGCCTAGTGCTTTTTCTTACAAATTAAAACGGGGTTGAACCTCTTACGAGGGGAAAAAAAAAAAAAAAGACCATGTCTGAAACATGGGCAGAAAGTATGCACCCAGAAGTAATTGATCTGGGCGCTGTTATCGGTCACTGTAAACCCCCCTCTCTAGCAGCAGGAGCAGTAAGGGGGTGAAACCCATGAAAAGCAGCTACAGGGAAAGGAATAAAGGAAAAAACACACTGTGATTACAGTTTTGAATTCAAAAGATCAGAAAAAATACATTTCAGTATTGATAGGGTGGCCTCAAACCACATGAAGGTGGTGAGAAAAGTAAAGGGCGTAAGAAAAACATTCTGATATCTGCATTAAAACAGTATTAATCTCACAGTGTAACAAAAATACAAGCAAGAGCAACACGAAAATTTAAACAGTAAGAAATCTCTTTTATGTTAAGGGCCTGGTTTTGTCAAATTAACTGTTTTTCTGTATCTGATGCAAAAGAGGAAAAAAAAGTCACTAATGTACTGTTCCACCTGACAACTCGCAACGCTGAAATTTGAATATTGGCCTTGTACCAGCTGTATCTCAAGTATGTTCTGATTTATGATGTACAGTTTGTGTTGATGTACTCCTAGTCGATTCAAAGTTTTCACTGCTTAAAACAGGATAAGCATCAGTTAGCTCAATCAATGCGAACTCTGACCTTCCTTGGCTCCACGTAAAATTTTACACTCCTGTGGGTATACCTGCCCTTCAGATCGTGCGTACTCATGGCTGAATCAGAACTGTGGCTGAATGTGGAGATCATCACAATCCTCTGTCTGGAAAACCAGTGAATAGGATACAATGGGGCAGCACATAACCTGTTAGATAGGGCTATCAAATAATTCTTTGTAAGATGTAAACAAAGTGGAAATTTTCTAAAGAAAGAACCTGAGTAATTTCCTAATTTCCTATGAAAAAAATCTGAAGGGCTATGCAAATCTCCCTGCATCTAAAAATACATGAAGAATTTGATTTATATTACTGAAATATTAATTCTTAATTTCATTTACCTCAAACATGCGAAACTACATTACATTTTTCTTTTTGATATGGAAAGAAAAAATAGCTTGGAGATTTGGAGGGTACACAGGTACTGCCTTGCAATGTACGTTCAAGGTTCATTTGAAAACTAGCTGCTGAGAATTTTCTTAGACAAATCCACATAGAAAGCTCTTAAAACAAGTAGTTGTTTTTAGGGCTCCCTCAGGTTGTGACAGTAAGGCCCACACGGGTCAGCCAGCTTGAATATAACCAGTTGGCTATGGCAGTGTCAGAAATTTATCTCAATTATATTGCATAAAATAAATGATAGTTAGGAATGGAAAAATGTGCAGTCGTGCACACAGTAAAGCTAAATCCTAAATCTCTACACTAGTTTCAAGTTTGTAGATTGTGATGAATAGATGACAGTCTGGCATGTCAGGGTTTTCTATATAACTGATAATGTTAAGAGATACTTCCTCATGACTGGCTGCGCAGGAACATTCACCTTAAAAATAACATCTATCATTTGCATATTCCTCTAATCCTAGAGTTGAAATAACTTAATGGAATATCAGTGGTACTTCACAGTTGTTATTTGCTATGAAAAAAAGCATTTATGAGGCAGGAAATCACACAAAGGCATAGAAAGGGCTTTTTCTCCCCTAGCAGAAGACTAGAACTTAAATACTGCCTTTTTTTAGCATTCAGGCACTTCCTGCCCTGACTGACAACGTAACCAGAATCACACGCCACCAAGCTCCAGCACAGGCTGATTGATGGCAGTCCTCACTCCTGATATTAGCCTGAAATGTGGTTGTCCTTACCTGCCTGAAAAACCAACGTCATCCCAGCTGAGCTTCAGGACTCTTGTAATGTAGAGATTACTTACTGGAATACTTAAAAGAACCCTGTCCTAAATCAAAATAAGTGTATGCACTGCAGGCTGAAACATATTCAATTTGGTGTACAACGTTTTGTGCTCTATCGCCAGCAATCTCGGTGACATGTTCTTGACTGTCCTTCTTAGGTTTGGTTTTGGGTTTTTTTCCTCCTTTTTTTTTTTTTTTTCCCCTCAACAGCTTTGTGAAATCAGTCTTTCATTTAAACATCTTCTTGTTTAAGTTTCGTTAAATATTTCATATTTTAAATATAGCATGTTAATAATTATTTTTCAGTTCTGAATTGGAACAAGCGTAGCTGAATGCATTATTCAAGAACAGCATCTGATCTTATTTAATATCATGTAACGCTTTGCTTGCTCTTACTCTTTTTTCATGTAGATGCAATATAGCATGCTTGCCAAATATGTACCTTTCTCCCAAACAAGCTGTTCAGAAATGTTATTAGCCTAAATATCTTGTCCTGAATTTTTAAAACATCTTTCTTCTCAGTCAATCATATTTTTTTGGACATCAGTTATAGTAAGCTGTTTCAGAAAAGGCTGTGAAATAAGATGTACCATAATATGATAAGGAAAAAGTTAATCTGCTAAGAAAGTTAGCGACCTTTTTTTCCCCGATTTCTAAGCTGCCCACTGAATCTGCTTGAATCTGCCTCTTAAGCATCTCTAGGGTCTGAGAACTAAATGCTTTCAGGTAGTTGGATCCTTAGGGATTTATGGTTGTGGGGTTTTGCAAGTGTATTTCGGCACATGCAGTAACTCCAGTGACAACCAGCAAGTATCACGCAATTATGTCCTCCTGAAGATTCCACAAGGTGCCTTTTTACTTCCTTGAGAACTAAACGTCTTAGTTTGTCTTGTAAAGTCATACTAGACCTCCATCAGCACCGATCTGAGCAGCCCGGAGAGGTGTATGGCAGATGGGATTGCCTCGAAGTGGGCATGTTGTCCCTTCTGGTAGAAACCAGTTTCTACTACTGAAAGGATAAGCTTTGCATGCACAGAAAACACTAAATTAATAGCTTTTTATTCTCCACCTCCAGCTTCTCAGAGCTGACTGTGCCCCTTTGTTTTAAAACTCTCTCTCTCTCTCCCCTTTCTGGCTCATCCAGAGCCTTTTTTTCATTCAGTAGACACTGCTTCATCCTTGAGTCATCGTTGAATCTGTTTATTGTCACTAGCAATAATTTTTGTTACACACCTTGCCTTAGGAGGCATATGCATAAGTTCATATAAGATGCCGAGCCCCTTAGGGTATACGGACTCCTATTTTGGCTCCATAAAATGCGCCTTTCACCCATCCCCCCAAAAAAACCTCATGGCTGCATAAATACGGCTGGCAATACAGTGCTGAGATTCGATATTAAGAATGTTATGCTCTGGTAACATACTGGTAGCATTTTTGCTTTCTGAGTATCATCAAAGGCTCGCCCTTTTGTGAAGAGAAAACACTGTGTCAAAAGCTTCTGTAGCTACAAAGAACATCCTTCCTTTCCTGACCTCTTGTATCAGGCTGAGTCTCTCTGGCAAATTTAAAGGCTACTGTAAATGCGGATCATTTGTTTTCTCTCTGTAAGGATGGGAGCTGTATGCTTGGCTGTGAGGCCAAGCGCTGGCCTGCACAAACTGTTCAAGTAAAAAAGATGGGTCTGAATATCATGAGCCTGGAACATCTGTGGCCATGTCCGAAGCTAATTTTTTTAATTACTCGAAATAGCAAGCAGGATGTGCAGCCAGTAACCTTCCTCACCACATCGTAATGTTTTATAGGCAGTTTTACATTCTGTGTGTCCTCCTTTCCTCTCCATTGATACTGATTTGGATCGGCCGTGGGACGCAGCGTATGAGTAAGTGTGCAAACCAGAGTACACAGTGTGTAAATCTGCTTATAAAACCTATTATAAAACAGGCTTCGAAGTTCACCTTTGTTACCCTGCCTGTGAGTAACCTGTCGGTGGGCAGCGCACTGCGTGACACCTATGGTATTTATACCATGAAGTCACAACTTCATTTCTGTTTGAATGTTCTCCCAAATAAATGATCGGATAAGTAATACAGTGTGTGCCTTCTGGTACAAAAGATTATGGTTTTAAAGTAATTCTGAAGTTGTAACTTGCTTGACTTTACAAGCAATCTGCTGTGAGACCGGAAGTCTTTAAAGTTGGTTTCATCAGGTGTGTAGGTCGCATGGCACATGCAAACCAGCCAGATGGGTTTACTTCTGAGTCTCAGATTTATGCTGTGTGTCTTAGTCATTGGAGTCGGAAATGCTGATTTGATTATTATTTTTCACCATTTTATCACTATTTGCTATTTTTTCCTGTATTTCTTTCTGTAAACTAATTTGGTACAGTGTTTGAAGAAGACAGACACAAAAGAAGTGCAAGCACAGTAAAGCTACGTTGTTTAAATTTAGAACTGGCTGGGATATTTTCAATTTTCTTTCATTAGAAAAATGTTGGTTTGTAGAAAACAAAATTTATTCCTGCAGTTCAAGTAACTGCCTACTAACGAAAGAACTGGAAAGGGTTTATAAACTATTAAAATACCAAACATTTTAAAGTAAAAGGGTTGCTTGTAGGTCAAGTCCTCTTTTTCCATTTTTAATTAAAAAACAGTAACGCTATAATTAAAGAAATAAAAGGCAAAAATGTAAAAATTAATTCTAAAATCACACAAGCTTAGGTTGATCTGTTTAAAAATGTGAAATTTTAAATAAATGGGGTATCGACTTCTTTTACCCATACTAGCTATGAAGAAATAGAGATATTGAGAAAAATGTCACACGATGGAAGAGTGGGTGTCTTGCACTTCCAAAAGATCCTGATGGTAGTTACAGATTGGAGGAAACAAGGAGTGGTTCACCTGGGTCTGACTCAGGCTGTTCATCAACCTTTGTAGCAGACCGTGTCCTTCTGTTTGCTGCACAGGGAATTTTTTTCTCAGATGTCTACATTTCTGTATTCTGAGCACTCACTTTATTCCCCCTTTTGTCTAATTTTGCTTCTCCTTTTCCATTAACAAGCTTACTTGGAGAATAAGAGATTCGGAAGCTGGGTTTTGGTCCCTTTGTGCTATAACCCAGAAACAAGTATTCCAGAGAGCATGCATCTGACCTGGTGCATCTGCACTACAGCTGGGCTCTGCATTTCCATGCCTCCTTCCAACACGTGGGGAGAGCTGGGACAGCAGAACAGAAATCCAACATGGCTATTTTCCAGTGGCGTAATGCCCAGGACCTGACAAAACTGAGCTCCTTGGCAGCAGCTTCCGATTTCATTGGAGTCCGGCCTGGCCTTAAAATCAGGGAGCTGATCACATAACTCTGCCATCTCACTGGCTCCAAGACTTGCTCCTCGCAAGGGAGAAAGTGACACCCTCCCCCCTTCCATGAGACTGATTAATCATGATTAACTCTGCTAATTAAACTTGGGCTACAGAGCTGTAACGTGGGTGTAAACGATCAGAACCAGACCCATCAGCCATTTTGGTTCTAATTTTCATTTGCACTAACGTAATTTCACATTGTTTATTTAACATATTGGTGTCTTTATACTGTCAAAGCATGGAAAGTGTCCTAGTGTATGAGAGATGTAAATGTGACTTGAATTAAAATATAAATAAATAAATAACCTTCCAAGTCTAAGAAATAAATCTTTTAAATCTTAACTCCTTCAGACTTCTCGCTTGTGTAGTGTTAAGAGTAATTCCTGTAGGCAGTAGTTACACTCTCAAACCCTACTTCTATGGCCTCTCATTCTGATCAGCAAAGGGCGCAAAGCTTTTGTGTGACCAGTACGCTAACCTTTTGCTCAAAACATGCAACAAGTGTGTGCATGAAGAATTCCCTTGATGTTGTGGATGTCTCCCACTTTATTGAAGTTTATTTTACTTTTACAGCAAATAAACATATATATCCTAATTTATTTAGGATAATGTATTCCATCAACGAATATTCATGTGATGAATTCCCCCCCCACACATTATGCAAAGAGCATTATTCAGAATTAAACAGGAAGAGTCACTGATTTTGTTTGCTAAGATTACCAGTAAAGTAGCATACGGCGAATTAGCAGTCGGCAAATGCTATTAAGGGCATCCGTTGACTACAATTAGACTACAGAAGGCAATCAGATGGATACTATTCCAGGCACCTCAGACATGTACATGATTAAAAGTCTCCTGTTAAGGAGTCTACCTCATGTGCTCTGTGCAGGAAATAGGAACGGTATGAATTAGAGACATTTGGAAGATCTGTAATATGCCGGTTGGTAGTACATAATATTAATCTGCAATCTGTTTTATTGGCTGCCAACTTACTCTTTCTACATACACAGAAAAGCTGGTGATTTGATGTTTCCACTGAATTGCCTGAATTTTCTTTGGGAAGTCATGGTTCCTGTTCTAGTAAGAGGATAATCCAGTAAAAGCAAAGCTTCGTGTTGACAAATTTATATGAAACAAGAAGCAAAAAGTAAGAAAAGAACACTGGTTTGTAATATGACGGTATCTGGTCACTGAGGGCTAAATTAAATAATAGCCAGTGTAGATGGTAGCGGTTTAATTTCTGTTTTTCACAAGGTGAAACAACAACTGTAGTGACAGGAAAGTCTGTGTTCCTCAGAAGCAACTACATTTCTCTGACAAATTGTATCAACAGCCAAGGATATTGGGACTGTTCAGAATAACCGAAGGACAACATGGGACAACACATGCTCTCCTTTCACAGTTTGGCAATTTTTATGAGTAAGTCAGCTGACTGTAGCAGTCCCGTGGCATTGTCTTTAGTCTGCTTGGCTTATACTCCATTGTCAAATTAATATTTGTAGAAATCCCATATATTTTCATATAGAAAATATACTTTATAATTTCTGTTCTACCTTTGATATATGTTGCTGGTGTTGCAATTTTTATAAGTAACATCTTTATGGATTATGATGCACACAGGACTTGCATGCATATTAGATCAGACAATATAAAATGAAAGATAAAAGATTTAGTATACACTCTCAGAAATGTTGGGGGCAGGGGAGAAGAAAAGGAAAAAGAAAAGGGGATGGAGAGAATGAAAATGTCCGTTCTTTTGGCCATTTCGCACATTCCAAATGTGTTTTCCTGTGAATTTCACAAAGCTGTTTTTTTATTGATGTAGATTACTTTTTTTCATGAATCATTCAAAAACTGCCTTTTGAAGAAAAGGACATGCATATTTTAATGCATACAATGAACTGTATATTATGAATAGCAAATTCTTTCAGTTTGCCTCCCTACCGGTGTTTAAAAGGGGAATCCATGTGACTAATTATATTAACAGGGAAAAAGGGAAACAAAACGAAACAGTGACAAAATAAAATGCAGTCAATAATTGATTTCATTAAGATCTCCGTAACTTTTGTGGATTTTATTATCTGTTAATCTCTATTAATGAAACAGATTAAATGAGAGAAAATGGGACTCCTCCTGGCAAATAAGAACTCAAGACCAGAGTTTACGCATTTCCTTACATTCTTTTTTTTTCCTATTTCTGCATTTTATCGCTGTGGCAAGAGTTTTAGTCCTGGAAGTGAAGCACAGGAATAAGCAGTCAACTTGCTGCTATTTTTGATTTTGTAATAGATTCCCTATCTGGGCAAGTCACATAGGATCTGATCCCACAGCCCTGACTTACACAGTATTCATTATTCACATGCGTAATTCCATCAGTATTAACGTGCACATAATGCTCGTGCACATAAGAATTACTTACACAGAGGGTACAACACCATGTCTATAATTCGTCTGTATCATTGTTTCTTAGCTTCTTGTTGCAGGAGGAGTGTGGCCACATTAAATGTGTCCAATTTGCAACTGACTACATGTTTGACAGAAGTGCATTTTTATCAGTAACTATTTTGTTTCATGAAATGGAACAATGGGCTGTGACATTTTATGGCTTTAGAATATCTGTGTAAGAACAGTGTAGATAATAACACAAAATATTCTGATAGAGCCAATTTCCAACTTCTCTGGAATTAAACTGATTGCCTCGATTCCTTAGTTCCTGTTCAAACTCCCTTTGAAATCCTATCTTGTTTTGCTGCTGGAAAAAAAATTGTGCTGTATTAAGAAAGCCAAACCTTTCCTCTGCCTTTTAATACACTATTTGCCTAAACTCTTGTTTGTAGGGGGAGAGAGTTGAATGTAAAATGCAACTTTGAAACATTACAAAGGGTGGTTATAGTCCATTTTTTTTAATTACATGGCTTTTCTAACATGAAAAATAAACCTGCTTGTAAATACCTTCAGAAACAAAAGCCCTGCATGTATGGTATGAAAAAAAAAAAAAAAAAGGAAAAGATGTCTCAAGAGTATCGTGTCTAAAAGCCATCCCGGGATCACTTCAGGTTTTTTGTTTTCTTATATTTTGAAAGTGTGACATTTTGAAAGGAATGGCAGTGAATGAACGATCAGGTAAAGAGATGACTGCACCATGAAATGAGAGTACTCAGAAAAGAAAGTATTTTTTCTCTGGTTTTAAGTGAGGCTCATCTTTGTTATTTAAAGACCCCCGTTAAAGTTAGGAAGTTAAGTGCAGTGCTTATCCATTTTTCTAGTTCTGATTGGAAACTGGCCATCCACATTTTGAAGGGTTAGGAAAGATTTTAAAGCTAGTAAGATGGAAAAGTGCCTATTTCTTTTAAAATGGTTCTATTCTTTTTGTTATACATTATACATCAGAGTGATATTTGAAGGCAGATTTATTACGCTCCCTGGCAGAATGCTTTGTACATTTATAATGCAAAGCTTTTATCTAAAATTCAGAGCATTATTTTAGAAAGAAGGTGTATCATATCTGAGAGACAAGTTCTATTCCTACTGAGAAGCATCCACAGGAGTTGAAAATACGTGGTAAAACTGATGGTCAAGGAAGAGCTGAAAATGAAATCAGTCTGCTTTGCTTACTGTAAGGCCCATGTCTAACTGCTTGATCTGTGAGTTACACCTTATTAGCTAAAGTAAAACTAGTTTATGTTGTATGTAAATGTTGAATCTATGAAATATCGTAGACACAGTAAAACTGTCCTAAAGGAAGAAATCTTTCAGCTCCTTCTGTTTGAAGTTATTTCCCAACCATGCCATTATCACACGAAAAGTGTCTTTCATGGAAAGAGGTCTACCCAGGAAAGAAGAGTGAGGTGTGTTTTAATCCTATATTGGCAACTAATGGCTGGAATTTCCCTAACTTCAAGCATTTGGACAATCAATTTCTACCAACATTTAAAACAGCAGGACCTTTGGACACTATGTGGCTCTGAAAATATAATCTAATCTGCCTGCCATCATACCTGTATTTTCAAATACCACTTGTCATTCTGTGTTTTCATTTTTAGATGTTCTTTGAACAATTCTGAAGCAGCTTAAAAAAACAGAGTCTAACCCCTTCATTCCATGTCCATTATTACTGCTAAAAACATCAGTTAGTCCACTGCTTTGGGGCTTGGAGTGTAGGGTGCTTTTAAGGGTTTTGCTTTCTAGCGTTCCGGTGCTGGGAATTCAGCGCTGACCTAAGAAGCGTGTAACAGGTTCTCAGAGTTCACCGGCAGTTCTTCTGTTTGTGAAGAAATAAACGTGATTCTGATGGCGTCATGCCCTACTAAGTAAAAACCCGCAACAAAAGGGTTAAACATGTTTTGATTTAACTTAGTCAACTTTACTAAGTTAGCATGTGAATACTTACCACAAAATTCTTGAATGTTACTGAATAATCTTAAAATTTGCTATGAATAATATTTCTTGAGGCAAAGTAAAAATTATAGTCGACCAGCACTTTTTCCATTAAACACATTTAAATAGCAGCCAACTTTCTCTTTGTATACTTTATGACCACTTGCCATTTCTTTAGAAAGTCATCCCTGTCCGCAAAGAGTTAACATGCTGATGTCAAAGCCAAATGCAGTGATCCTAATCCGTGTTAAAGGTCTTGTTACTGGAACTAGAAAATTATCAGTATTCATCACAGCGATGATTTCAGCAGGGCTATCTATGAAGTCACGTACTGCTAGGCATGCAAGTACCATAATTTGGATTCCCTGGCTGACCACCCTGGCTATACCTCACTCTGTGGTAAGACTCCCTGGATCTGAAATGGTGTGGGACACAAATATATTCTTTTTTTCCCTGTCTCTCTGAGGCCAGCTGTCTTCTGTCAGGCCATACTGGTGAGACAGACAGGGGAATGTCCACTTTGGAAGTACTTCTAAGAGACCCTCACAGCTTCTGTTGCAGATTAGGCTTTGAATTTCTCATTAGCTGTGGGATGGTATCAACATTTGGAGGGTATCATACATGCCATATGGCATAAAGACTTAGTTAAATTTGAAAAGCTGAGGAGTGTTTTCTGAAATGTTAGCAGAGTCCACGAGGTGGAAGGAGGTGGTAAAAGAGCTGGTAAAGGACCTGAGTGTCAACATGTTTGTAAGAAAAGTAGGTATATGTAGGTGGCCGGTTTCTGTAGACACAGACATAAAAAGCTTAAACAACTGGAACTTCAAGCCAGACAATTTCATACCAGAAAGTGCTTTATCAGTGGGTGTAATTAGCCATTAGGAAAAAAATAACTAGAGCTGTGCTAATTCCTTGTCATAAGACTTCAGTGCAAGAATCAGGGTCTTCCTGAAGGAAATGTAACCTGAATACCACTTACCTTGATGGTCTTGTTGCCTCTGTACTGCAAAAGGGATGGCTGGGATGGCCACAGCTGGCTCAGAGAAAAGATCTTCCTTCCACCTCCATTGATAATGGTGTTTTACTTCAATTTAGCCGTAAGGGATTTCATTATTCTAGTGGAAATACTGTTTTCATTTTACTTCATGAAGACAGATAGACAAGACAGACAAATCCTCTTCTTAGCACTCCTAAAGCATACATGTTGTAATATTACAGCCATTGCTAATTACAGACTTATTAGCATATGTCCCATATTTAATGTAGTATTTCGGACATAAACTAGTGTCTGTGTTCTACGGAAATACTGGGTTTGTTCTTCTTTGCTTTCTTGGAAAAGAAAAATACAGTGGAAGGGCCTACGACATTCAGTGACATGTCAGACCCCTTGCTCCTGCACAAAATGCTCTGTAAAGGAGGGAAATGAATTTCTGCTTTTTGTCATACCCACCCACATAATACATGTCACATCAGGCAAATAAATGCTGAACCTTTAGTAGTGCATTTATGTCTTTCATAAAGTTTCATATTTGATCTGAAAGTTTCAAAATTCTCAGTTGTACAGTTCACAGATGGTTCAAAATCCATTGGTAATTCAATGTCTGTTTAGCTCTGAAGTAGACCGAAGACCTGGTAATTAATGTCCTGAGAGATTTGAAAAAGCTTATGCACACATTTGTAGATACACTAGTATTTGCTGTCAGTGTTCAAACATACTCAGTAAACCAAACTGTGATTTGGAGCATATGTTTCTTGTTCCCTAATTGGTAATCAGGCCCACTGAGGGCAAGATCCACACACTGGCAAGCAGCAAGGGCTAGAAGGTACAGCATTGATTAAGGATTATAGCTGGGATGATGTTTGCTGAAGTGAGCATCAACGGGTCTGCGTATCTGTTCCTCAGTCTTCAGTCTGAAAGTGTTAAGAGATAGATTTATAAAATTAAAAAGCAAAATAATCAAATCCTTCATAAAGGAATGAAAGTTTGCTTCTGATGGGCTGATTTTGCAATACATATGCCAACAACGCAACCACTTACGATTTAAAATGTAGAAAAAGTCAGAACGGCACACATCCAATCACAACCACTCCGACTGGTTTTAGCCGTTAGCAATAGGTGTGTTGTGTGTGCGCACACCTTCAGGGGGGTTCATCACCGCCGGTGAAGAAGAGTATGTTTCCCTTTCAGCCCCTTCCCTCCTCCCCCACACCAAACATTGTCTTAGTTGCCCCATTCTTTGTGATATAGACCCCGGGAACTCCGAACAAGCATTTCCATAACTCACACTTCCCAGCAAGCCTGACGACAACGATACTGCAAAGTATGGCAAGCCCTAAACTGCGACTGTCATGACCAGAATCACAACCATTAGAAACTGAGACAGAAACTGAGGGACAAAGAGCAGCTCCTTTTATACCCACGCTCTGAATTTTCCAGTCCAACAGAAGGCGGGTTTTGCAGACAGAGTGCCTTCCAGGATGTGCTGCACAATCCAGACCTGGTGACAACACTGTTGATAGAACGGGTTTCTAATCGAAAAAAATGTTTACAGCACTTGGCTGAACAGAAGAAGGAAAATCTTCCCAGAAAGACTGCAGTCTTTCACACCGTTACACACACGTCGCTTGGGTCTTTCCTGTCAAACCGTCAGATTCGTAACCGGCAAATTCTGGAATGTCAAGATGTGAAAGCCCCTGAGCCGTGCTGCTGGCTCACCTGCAGGACCTCGGACCACATTCACAGCGCACAGTTTGGGTTCCCCTTCCCTGAACCTCCCATTCAGGTTCATCCGTCCTCCACGAACATCAGTCATTTGATCTCCGTGTTACTAACACACTGTCACCCTCAGAAGTTACCCGCCACTAGTGCAGGGGTCAGGTCACAGACTTTCATTTCATACTGTGTTAAGGCAGTAGCAACAGTTCACCTTTTAATATTACATGAAATTTCTCCTCTACCGTTTTTGTTATTTTTGCCTAAAAGGAGATGGCAATCATTTGTGCTCTGATTATGAGCTGTATCTTTATCTATGGCTTTTCTCATCATAATATATGAAAGTGGCAAATACAATATATAAGTAATAAGTATGGTATGAAATTTCACGAGTTCCTTATCATTCTGTGTCATTATTCTTGTCTTTGTTTCTCTCTCTCTTTTTATTGTAGGAATATTTTTTATTTAGTGTGTGGGGTTTTTTTCCTTTGACTTTTCTTATTCTCTTTGATGACTGAAAATATTCTGCTGTCTAAAATATAAAAGTAGTTTGTGGTCTTTTCAAAATGTTGGTTTATAGTCAAACTTAGTGATTTTTTTTTTTTTAATGTTTAACTCCCTTCTTCTTTTTCAGTCACTGAAATGCTAGAGATTTCAGGTGCATCTACGTACTTGTGAAATAAGTGAGCAGAGTGTACCCAGATCTGTACCTGTAAATGTTGTAAATTTTGTGCTAATGACATTTTAGAACATGTCTCTATTCTTGACCTTAGAGGACAACACTTGCCTGCTCCTCCCAAAATACAAAGTTATTTCTCTACTTCCAGGTGCATTTGTTAAACTGACAGGAAATTACACTTTTTCAGAACTGATGTTTCATTTTGCTTTATTTTTGCTTGAAAATAAATCTCCCTGAAATTCTTTTTGAGGGAAAAGTCTGAGGAAGCCCAGCTGGTTGGCAGCCACGAGCCACAATTCCCAGAATTAACGACAATCTGATTTCCTCTGTCTACAGACATACAGACACTAGAAGCTTTGGGTTCACACAAAAAAAAAAAAAAAAAAAAGAAAAAAAAAAGGAAAAGAAAAGCTAGAAGGAAAGAAATGAAGGAAGCAATCAAGGTTTCCAGTGTGGGAAGTTCCCGGCGAAATAAGCATTTGGCTCCTTCTTGGCCTACCAGACTAACTGTAAAGAGGCCAAACACAGTTAGAAAATCAGAAACTTGCACCTCAGTCCCCTAAGTAGGCAGGCACGGATCTGGACCAGGTGTCCGGTGGAAAGCAAAGGAGTTTCAGATACAAGTCTGTGTAACGTAGTTCCACCTGCATACCAGCCATTATCCACCGGGTTTGAATTAATATTCCCTCAGGTGTTTTATCTTTAGAGATTTCATTGATAGCCACAGTTTTCTGGTAATAATTCGTTGCCTGCTGCAACTATCACAGAATAGCTTAGCTGTCTTAACAGTGGTCACCATTAAGAAAAATAAGGCTTTGTACAGATGTAAACCCACTTACTAGTTACTTGAGAAAGGCAGGATTCATCACATGTGGCTGGAGGTGTCCTGTGTTATTTATCCAGCACAGAAGTACTCGCTGTCGGGGATGGGGTTTGACACGCCAAACCAGATAAGCCATATCCAACCATTTAACAAACTGTCTGGTATTTGAGACTTTGTGGGTACCAACCCATCTCCCCCGTGCAGCTGTAAGTGAACACTGAACCAGACCGTAGAGCAAATCCAGCATGTGTGGGACGTATACACATCATTTCATACATAGTGATATTTATGTTCACCTATGAATAACACACTACTGCTGGACAAAGTGCAGCACAGGGAGCACAGCCAAACTCTTATTTTTGTTGTAAAAGTCCTGTAACAGACGTCAGGAAAAAGAAGCTATGTGCATGTAGAATAGGTGGAGTTGAGGGGAACTAAAGTATTTCTGCTAACATGAAGAGGACGTGCTTTAAAAGGTTTTGCCTTAGCCTTCAAAATACATGAGGGCCCTGTGAACCCATATGTCGGCCGATACACAGAGAGAAACAACACAGCCTTTACATTTAGAGATAAGAAGAAACACAGAACTCCAACCTGGAAAACTCTGGAACGCTTTTTTTCCCCCCTCACTTTTAATCACTGTAGCAAATCATTACTTTAATCAGGGAAGAATTATGCAGAGAAAGAACATTGGAGAACTGCCACCTAGAAACTGAAGACACATTTTTTCAATTTACAGTGTGGACAGAGAGGGCACAACACACTTCAGGAGAATTTCAAGCATTAAATGCTAACTGAAGGCACATTCTTCTGCCTGCCCACAAACAAAAGGGTTGACATGAATTTAAGGATAAAATTGGAGTAGGTTTACCAAGTAATTCCCAGGTATGACGACTGATACAGAAATTCAGTGCTGATATACTGCTGTTTTCTTCTCTTTTCCCTGTGCATTTAAAGTGGTAAAACATGGCTTTCTAAGACATAAACCCCTTCCTTTCACTTCTTTTCCCCTTCTCCTTCCCTTTGTTCAATCCTTACCTTTTTCTGAGGATCAAGATACTTCTCCACTCCTTCCATAGTTCCCGGTGTATGCATTTCCATGTTTCCACACAGGAAATACTGGAAAGGTATCAATAATCACACCATTGTCAATACACAAAAGATAACTGTCATTCACCTTGGTCACATGAGCACTCACAATGACCTCTAAACCGAATTTCATAAATGAAGCATACACGGTTGGCTCAAGATTTTGTTGCTGACAGCTTTCTTTGTATTGTAAGCAGATCTTCATCAGACCAGACAAAACCTTAAGATCTCTGAGCTGGGAGAGCTATTAAAATTGTATAAGCTGTGTAAGAATGTATAGGATGAATAACCATCTTTGCTATATTAGAGCAGCGGGATCTTGAGAACGCAACAAGTGAGTTGGCAGTATTTCATTCAGGCAGTATTTGACTGTTCACAAGATTTAGCTACAGACCTTAGGAGAAAACTATTTTCCATTTGTCTAAATAATAGAGGAGCTGGTGTTTTAATCAAGTGTTTTAAACATCAGTGATCTTAATATGAAACGCTCTTTCTCCTCATCTACCTTTGTGGTTTTAGAACCTGCCCTTCCTCCTCATACGTACCAGGGGTGCCTTCCAGTCACACACCCAGTTGTGCCTGACGCTGAAAGTGCAATCATCAGTCGCGTTTACTGGTTATAACACCAGGCTTTGTGAATCTCCAGCCGCAAAGGTATTGAAAATAAAGAGTCATTTGTGTACCTTGTCTGTTTCCCCACGAAAGGTTCACCCTTTGGCTCTCTGGCTCTGGGACTACTTGGGGAACAACAGGTTTCCCAGAACCTGAAGTCACTGCAGGAAGGAGCTCTAGTAAACATATCCTCCTTCCATACTCGGTGTGTTGCTAAATAATGACCAGCTCTAAAGGCAGTTCGTCCGTCTCTGCATTCTGCACGGTGCTGGTGAAGGCTGAAGAATAACCAAACTAATGGACTGACCACCCAGCAAAACACAGGAATGAAGTTATGATAGTGTTTTCACTATCATCGTTGTTTTTTATTTAAATAAAACGGCACACAGGCACATTTCAGACATGGGAATTGTATTGAGATTTATTCCACAGAAAATTTAAATACAAGAGATTAAATAGAAAGTCTTGTCAAGTGAGACCCTGTGAAACTAAGTTCCAATCACTGAGCAATGTTTGATGGAATTGCTAATTAGATCACATATTTCTCCTTAGCTGTAGAACAAGGAATCACACCAATGATTCCACTTTTCATCTGCAGAACAAGTTTTCAATCCTTTTTGTGACTGGTTAGTACAGTACGAGGTACAGATTCCTAGTGATGCTGAACAGAAACATTTACGTATTTATAAGCAAACGTATGCCCGGGGGGAAAAAGCCTCCAACTTTTATCTTTCCAAGATTTACCGTCCATTCAAAAACAGATGGTAGGAGGTAAGCCAGGTTATCTCAGTGTTCTTGTGATGGGCTCAGTGGCAGAGACCCAAACCGCCTTGCATGCAGCAGAGTACCTAGCCCACTGGCAGCCAGTTTTTTCCACTCAACTCCTTTTTTCTCCTTGGAGGCAATCCAGCCCAGTTCAGCTCTTTTGTAGGAACTGAGGAACCAGTATTGATTTCCCATTTAGACCAATCTTGCGTAAGCCCACCACTGCCTCCCTTGCTATGAATAGGGGGAGCGCTGGAGGAAACCAGCTGCAGCATTTTCAACGCAGAATTGCTTCTTCGAGCTGGACGTGAGCGGAGTTGCAAATTAGAAAAATAAAAAGCAAAAATGGCCGTGTAGATAGGCTTTCTTTTCAAGCCTGATACACATTCAGCGCTGCCTTCCTAGAGAGGATTCTCAGAAAACAGGGAATTGGCTTGTTAGAGCGAAAGAAGGAGATTCTTATTATAGGCTTCAGTGCAGTTGTCAGCCAAGATAACAAATCCTTGTACCAAAGTGGCCTTAGAACAGTGAGGCAATGAGGACTTTCTTAAAAAAAAATCAAAATTGTGCAGTGCATTTTTTATGAAAGTGTGAAAATCTGCTGTAACTGACTTCACTGAGTGTTTATGGATTTAAGCTGAAGACTCTATTGATGTATGAGGTTTCTCAGGCTCTGTGCCATGGAAGTTACGTTACCAGATTCTCAGCATTCAGCAGGCGGCCACTGCGATCAGGGGGAAAAATATCCTCCACGCGGATATATTTAGGGACTAGCGGTGAAATTTTCCCATTTTTTTAAAAAGAGAAATTAATGCTTAATAACATGGATACAAACTTTCTAAAGCGGGTTGGCAAGAAGCTTCTGATAGATAGGATGCAGTTGCTGGTAACTGGAACACAGTTTTGTAAAAAACTGGGAGTATAACATGAAGTTACACTCTTAAAGTATAACATGGCAATCAAATAAAATTGTGAATTGTGGATTGGGAGTCAGAGAGAGACTATTTGACCCCTACGTGTACCAAGACAGCCTAAAACTCAAACTTTTTGAGATGTCACTCAAAACGGCTTAGCAGCTCTCCGACCTAACTCACTCACTCTGTTCCCTAAGACAGGAATGCGTATCTGGAGTTTGTCAGGGACAGAGTGTAGGAAGCTCTTGCATGGGAACAGGATAGCTGGTTCTCCTGGCGTACCTCCGCAAAACACAGTACCTGTCCCCAGGCACTGGAGAGTTTAGGCACTGCCTGAGGAAACATCCACGGAACCCAGGTCGGGACTTCTCGCGCCACATAAACACCATCAGTGCAGGGAGATTAGTCCGGGACTGGGATGCCTGAAGACTGAAAGGGCAATTTGCAGCCCCCTGATGGATGGAGCAATTTCCAACTCTACCACATGTATGTAGGAAACCAGAAACGCCTGCAGCTCCCTTTTTCAGGCTTTGTGCAGCCATACACATGAAGATATAAGCTGCTTCTACACAGAGTTTTCAACTACTGTAGAGAAAAGACGGGTTTGGGTTTTTTTCTATGTTGCAAATACATGATGCAGTGGCATAAAATGAAGTCCATTAGGATATTATGAAGCTTAGCTGTCAGCAACTATACTTCTGGGTTGTATGTTCTTTGTCAGAGAACTTTATGCAGGAAGATTTCCCAAGAGAAAAGAAACTGCGAGTTAGGTGGATTATTTTCATGTAGTGGAATCAATAACCTGAGTTTGCTTGGTGAGTGGTCAGAAGAGCCAAATATTTGTAATTCTCAGTTCTCAGGTAGCCCCACCAGGGAATAATTAGCAGCCTAAGCTTCTGGTTTGATTGATGAGGCTGCTGAGTGATTATTTCTCCAATTTCCCCCGACTTCAATTCTCGTAGACTAGGGTCGGTGAAAAGAGAAGTTCATTTTAGGTTTTCAGATACCAATACTCAGATTCTTTCCGTATTTATTAATATATTTTATCTGCATTCTCAAAGAGTGAATCTGGAGGCAGTCTGAACAGGTAAAAGACTTTACGGGGATTTTTGTGGGAGTTTTCGCCGAATTTGTGGCATCCGGTAGAAATTAGAAAGAATGACAGAACAGGTTCTGTGTAGCAGAAAAAGAGCCTGAGGGGGAGGCAGTAGTAATATTTGGAGAGAGTGAGAAAGTTGTGGAAGGCGAGATGAACATCAGAGCTTTATTTGAGATGTAGTGCCCAGTGAGAGAGAGGAATAGAAGCAAATGTCAACAGGAACAAACCAACCTTTTGCTTTTTAATGTAGTCATAAAAAACTTAGGTGTGGATAAGGAATACTTAAAAATGTGCCTCAGATACAAAATGTCATTCGCATCTACTGAGGAAAAAAAAAAAGACTGTTGCCTGGGG
>NW_010269022.1:19500-41378 GCF_000690775.1 Eurypyga helias
TAGGAGAGCTCTGTAAGCTTTCCAGGCTGCCAAGCATGCTTGGCGCCCATGTCTTCAAGCACTGTTCCTGCAAGGCTCCTGAGTACATTTTCATTTTAATGGGTTCTTAAGTCAAGCATCTCTGGCAAAGTTGCCCTCCTAAAAAATGAGTGAGAGCTCATGCAAGGGACAATGACATTCTTTAATATTTACTGCACTAAAAATAGCTTTTAAAAACAATACAAGGTATACAGAATGTTCTCCTTTTTCAGAAATGGCCGGTTTTAACAGCATTTGATGGATGCAGTGGACTCTTGGTAAGTACAGTTAATATATTCTCTCCCTCTCTATTCCTTCAGTACTAAGGAGCAAATTGCTTAATATGTAATCGTAAGTAAATGTTTTCCCAGTTACATTCACTTTCTCTTTTTGATATGCTTTATTCCTGCCTGAGTATTTTTCTCCTTTTAATATTCTCAGCAGGCTGGATTTATGAGCCCATGAAAGCAAAGAATAGGAAGCATCTTCTTCTGAAGCCAGCTGCACTGGTGAACCTATTGAATAGCTGACCGAGTACGGAATGATAATCGTACAAAGAGAAACAAAGCAAGACAAAATCACCTTCATTTTCCAAAAACTTAGGAAGGACCAACACGACATGCAGAGGGATAGAGAGAGAAGGGAAGCAAAGAAAAACAGGGAGAGTGAACCCATAGTTTGTTTCATTTTTCATTCTAACATCATTTCAACCACAAAGAATGACAGTATAAATGATCAAACAACTGTTTGCTAATGCATTATAGATAGTCACACACAATATGGCAGCTTTATACTTGTATATTTACCCACCAGGAATACGAAATACACTAAGAGTGACAGGTAATGTAGCCAAAGCTTCTACTCTCTGTAAGCATCTGTGTACTATGAATTATAAATGAGAGTCTTGTGTCCAAAGGTAGCAAGTAATGCAGATAATGCCATCTGAGTAAATGAATAAATGTGAAACAGATGCTTTTTGCATTCAGGGCACACAGGTACAGCCAGGAAGCCACCAGTACAGATTATGGATGCTGGTGAGACAGCTGTTGTCTGCATCTAGTGCCAGGTGCGTTCCTACCTGGACTGCGTCGAGCCAGTAAAAAAGGTCTTTGTTTTACTCGGTTTTCCAAGTTTCCAGAAGGATGAGGCATCTTCCTATGTAGATTCCTAGATTTTTTGGATTTCCTCAAGGCTTTCCTAAAAAAATCAAATCAGCATATATATTAGAAGAGTCCTTTGTAAGAGGTGGAGAAACTGCCTGAGCGGAGCATTCTGTTTTTAACAGTCATAAAATACTTTTTCTTTGCTTTTTATGCAAGTCTCTTCTGCTCTGCTAATATTTTTTATCTGAACAAATAGTTTGCCTCAAGATGAGATTACGTGGCATAAGAAATTACTGCTAGAAAGGCATTAAGAAAGGCATTAAGAACTTTCATATGATTTTTTTTTTTTTTAATACATGTAAATTTGCTCATTTTATAAGCAAAGAGATATGAGCTTGGACTGGTTGGGGAACTGGAGTTTTTTTGTTGTCAGCACAGACTGCCCCCTTGATACCTACAAGGTAGGTTGAACTCCCCAGATAAAATATTAAGCCTAACAGTGCTGACGGATAGTTTTTACTTCTGAGATACAGCTGCTGCTGTTCCTTAAAGTTCAAATAAGTCCATAATGAAATCTGAGGTTATATTGCTCTTGCAATAGTTCTTTTTCTGTCTAACGCTAGATTTGTGCTGTGTACGTTTCCATGTTTGCTGAAGAAAACCGTCTGTCCTTTTCACTTGCAAAAAGGAAGCCCTGGGACCCATTTCTCTGCAGATTCTTCCCTCATCAGGTAGTCACATCATGTAGGGTGGAGAAAACAGTAGTTACCAAGTGTGGAATTAAAGCAATTTCTGCATTATTTATTTTAATAACACAGTTCTACGAAGAAAATGAACAAATGAAGTAAGAGAATATGCTTTTTTTCCTGTTCAGTCTGAGCACCTTGAACTATACCAACCTCCAAAAAGGTGCAAGTTCCAGGCCCTAAAAAATATCTGTACAAATTCTGTAATGTCATTTCACTGCCTCTTGCATAACTGAGCATTTCAGAGATAGAAAGCATAGAGATTCTGATCTTTAGAAATGCCTAACAGATAACATACAACGTGTCAGAACTTAGCAAGATGGTATTTCAACCCTTAGCAGAATTTATCCAAAACTACCAAGACAGCCATTGCAATAATTTCACAGCATTCTCTCAGAAGTAAGCTACTTTTCTTCCAGACCAAATACCCCCAACTCTTCAAGCTTTCTGGCACAGGTGTGGTCAGCCAGGGGCTTTGCCTGCCATTGCCATGCTTTGAGTTCACACTGAGGTTGATCCAGAGTAAAAGAGAACCCCAGAGGAATTCTGCATTTGTACAGGTGTCATAGAGAAGTCAGCTTTGCAGCCCAACAGCAAAGACTGAAACCTTAAACCAGAACAATACAGGTCCTGCTCTCTCATAACTGTCTGATGTATTTCATCTGCATCTGTGCAAAGTCAGCATAAACGCTGTCGTTGTTCCAACTGGTCTCTTCTACATGCCAGTTTTACACTCTGCTTGCCAAAGGGACAGTACACCTTGCTGGCGTCTGCAACAGTAAGACACACACAATCCAAGTGACAGGGACAGCCAAACCATTTATGGTCTCTTAAACGACCTCTTACTGCCATTGTGATATTCCCATATTTTTAACCTAGTAAAGAAAGCAACTCCTTATGAGTTACCAGTCTTGACTTCCAAAACAAGGACATTTCAACCTACACAGCTTTGACAGCCATAACATTGCTTTCCAAACAGCAGGACTTTATTTGGAATTAGTGAATTTTAACCACCAAAATGCCATTCAGCCACAGGCAGCATGTTCCCGTTTTCCTCCGTGTCCTTTCTTTCAGCAGGCTGTCCTTGCATTTATTTCAGTGCCAAGGTTGTTGGAGGAGTGGGGAAGAGACCATGTAGGTTTTTAAGAAGTTGGAGAAGTAATTTGCAAAGTGATAGTTTCTGGTAATGAAGGCTGCTACCTTTGCCCAGGTCTCTCAGTATGATAAAATTGTTTCAGAATGTTAATCACTGAATAATCAGATTCCCTTGAAAATGTAACCTCAGCTTTTACTGAAATATGATATTCCTAAATTATATCAGAGCTGTAGTACAGTCAAATCAACAGTTATACTAGAAGAACTCATGCAGTCTTTTCTTTGGGATAAGACTCTATTATCCCAAAAGAATTAGAAAAGCATCTACGATGCACAGCTAGTATGGAGACATTCGTCCCATTGCCCTCAATTATCTGAATGGAAATGAGCAAACGCTTCCAGGACATTTTGCAGTGATCCATGCCCATCTCCTTTTAAGTCAATAAACTCTATCTTGCACGGTAGTAGCTTGCACACGTGTGTAAAAATGACCTTTTGCAATTTGGCTGCTGAGACACGTGCTGAGAGAGGTGGTCTAGGAACTGTAAAAAGAGATGCAAACCATGTTCTACTGCCGAGCCTGTCCTACCACGGAGTAATAAACTGAGACCCGCAAAGCCTCTTGCTACAGGTAATATTTTATTATTCTTTGCCTCACAAGTCAGAATTCCCTTCCCAAATCAGTTTCCCCTAATCACCTTAATAGAGGTTGATACTCAAACCACAGAAAAGTATTAAGAAGTGGAAGTCCCTCAAGTGGCTCTTGACCAGTCCCCTCTATCCCATCATATATCTACATATAGCCTGTTCAAAAACCTGCTGGAAAAGAACATAAGATCACACTACATCACGAGGTGGGGAGGGCACACAGTGCTCTCTGTCTTTCAAAAAAAAAAAAAACCACTTCAGAAAAAGTACTCTGAAACCAGTGAATTAATCTCCTAAATAAAGCAGCAGTGGGGAATTCCCGCAGTCGCGGAGGACAGCACGCTGCTCCGCATATCAACAAAAATACATTTGGCCTGAGGCAATGCTGAGGGCAAACATATCCCAGATGGACCAGAGAGGCCCAAATACCTTCAGAGATGAAAATTTAATTAGAGGAAATGTCACCACAGTGAACAAAAGGATTGCTTTAGTGATTTTTCATCATTGTTTACTGCGAGTGAAGTATAGTTTTAAGTGTTAGGACAGGCTAAGTACAGGAGTGTTCTCAAGCACCAGAATGGAGATGAAAGGAAGGGATGTTGAAGGTCAGAGACAATCATCCACACTTGAGGACTGATCAAAAGGAGTAAACGATCAAATATTGACAGGGAGCAATTTTTAATTGCATCAGTGATGTCAAAAGGTGACAAAAGGTGTCAAAGGTGGTGCTTTGAAGCCACTTAGGAGGAAAAACTGACCTCATGTTGTTGGCTGATTTAGGCTTTTGTTGGGTTTTTCTTCTTGTTGTGAGATCCCAAGCGTGAGAGAAAGAAAACTTGGGTGTCTCAGAAATAGAGTCAGCCCTGAAAGTTGGGATGGCTCACTGCCTCTGTACCTCTTTGATAAGTCACTGTATAATATTAATTCTGATTCTTGCACAAACCAGCAGTGAAACTGCTGGAAAAGCAATATGGGCCTTGCTGCAGCACAGTCACAAAGAATCAGCCCCCTTACATGGAAATATGTGAGTTCTAGCATGAGTTCTGAGAGCTGTTTGGGATAAATTCAGAGAAAATAAGACATAGCAAGCATTACAGCAAGTCTGTCAAACTGTAGCATGTTCCACATTTGGATTTTACATCTTCAGAATGCAGCTGAGATTTTTGATATGTGAATTTTTTAATCCTTTTTCCCATTCAGGCTTCGCTTTGTATTTTCTATGGAAATGTTCTCCATTTAGCAAAACAAAATTGTCACCTTAATTGAAAGGATGCACAGCATGATTTTCCCATCAGAATATCAAAATAGTGCTAATATAGCACTATTTTTATTTGCTATTACATAACGGTAATTACATACTATTATATACTGCAAAAATATTAACTACAGAAATAGTAATTATTATAAAACATAGCTCTCACATAAGCCATACCGATTTTACTCCATCAACCTTCTTAATAAGATCAACGAGACCTCTACCTATAGACAGCTGGAGAGGAGATTTGTTAAAATGGGCCAAAATCTAAGTAAAATAATTAAGAGAGCACTACACAAGCATATGTATATATTTCTGTGTGCATATATGTGTATATATATACCACTATGTATAGATCAGTATACTTATTTGGGCTTAAAACAAACTTTTGTTTTGAGACAAAGAGCTCATTTGCCTATTTCTACTGTATTTCAGTTAATAAAACTTTGGTTTTCTCCATATTAGAACTTTGCTAGTTCCCCTTGGATTTTCCTCCCACTGTTGTGATACGTGTTCTTCTGGATCAGATACAACTACCTATAGATGGATTCCTTTTGTGCATAAGGTACTAGGGAACCTGAAGTCTGCTGAAGGTATTTGGGAACCTTCACACAGATTTTAGCAGGGTTTGGATCAAGCCTCTGGAGTACCAGGTTTACTGGGTAACATGTGTCTTAAGTTCAGGTGACTGAGTTTGGTCTCTCTCAGTGCTATTGCTTATTACCGCCTGTTACTCACACTTTCATATTCTGACCCAAATAATCCCCCTAGATTTCAACTGCCCGGAGGCAGTATGCTTTTGCTGGCAGTCAGAACTGGCTTTGTGTTCTCCTGCACTGCCTTATTAGTCCTTCCTCTTTACCTTACCTGCTTCCTTGTTTTGTTTGGGGTTTTTTTCCCTTCTTTTTTAGCAGGTACATTTCTACACAGAGTTTAATCATATGTGCAGAAATTTGTTAGATTGATGCCAAAGGGCTTGTCCGAAGGCAGGCTCTAAACACATTACTGTTTGAAACCTGTGACAGAGAGTCCAACCAGCCTCTGCTTAGGCAACATGCCATACTAAGCAGATATTCATGAATCTTGGCATCCAAGTATGAGAAATCAGTTTTCTTGCCATACTTACTCTGTTACAGATGGTGATCTGGAAAACTATCCAAACAACAGAAACATACCATATGTAAAACAAAGCCTCTCTTTTTATTTTCAGGTTCACAGACTATCAGCTGAAGATTTCACAGTATTTATTATTTTTGTAATTCAAGATGAGCAAATACATAAATATCCAAATGCATCCAAATTCTGGAACACTGAAGAAAGCCATCTTGTGTTTTCTGGGGATGTGATCATATTATTGATGTGATGGACTACCTGGTGACCCACTCTGGGTATGCAAGGGAAAGGACAAATTTCTTCCGTATCTGTCTCTCAACACCCAGAGAATGGAAGTACTGAGGAGGTCAATAATACCAGGTGAAAACATGAACATAGATGTTCAAAGAAATATACCACCAAGCTAGATTAATATTGGATTAAATTACAGAGATGAAGCTTTCAGCAACCTGATCTAGTGGAAGGTGTCCCTGCCCATGGCAGGGGGGTTGGAACTAGATGGTCTTTAAGGTCCCTTCCAACCCAAACCATTCTGTGAAGAGATGTTAAAGGCATAGGAATGAAGCATAGACACCTATTTTACTATTTTAGTCTTATCGAAAGGCTGTTGATGATAAAACCATCTTCAGCTAAAAGACAATTCTGAAGGGGAAACTAATTCTCAGTAGGCAGCCTTCTTTCCTCCACTGATTATCAACAGCACAGACTGCTCACTAACTGTGCACTGATTAAAAACTTGAAGGCAGTATGGTATGCGAGAAAAGATGTGAGACAAATAAACCTCCTTAATCAGATGTAGGTGACACTCTCTTCAGAGACACAGGAAACTTAAACATGGGTAGAAAATACGTGTGTATATTTCCACATGTAATCTCTTATTGCATTTCTTACTAATAATTATTTTTCTGCTGAAAACCTTTATGAAATTATTTCCCGAGCAACTGGATTAGACACAGAGGAAAACTAATGCCTGAGAGTAAACCAAAAATTCATAAATAGGCAAAGGGTGACTCTTATTAAGAAAACTAATTCAAAGATACAAAAAATTTCCATTGTGTTTCCTACATAAATGTGGAGCTGCTTACATGATTTTTCAAAATACTCAGATGATGTATGCACCACACGAACCATCTTGTGATGCTCCTACTCACACTGAGCAGTACCTCTCCCCAAAATATTTGATCTTAGTTCATTAAGACGACAAATGGTGGAAGGTAACTATCCCACAACAGGAAAGCACTGCAACATACCATTAAATTAGTGGAAGTGCTCACATTATGTAGACAGCAGAAAAAGGTGGAAGTCTGATGCAATAGGTTGCGATGCAACATGAATAAGAATTCTATATTCCTGCCATAAGGGCCCTATAAAAAAATCTCCTGAGTGCCAAAACCAGGATGTATAAGAACTTTCGGCATATAAATCCAAAATTTCACTCTGAAAAAAACCCACTCACCATCTGCATAAATCTAAAGGTAATAAAGCTCACTAGGTGCTCTCATCTAAGTTTTCCACAGACTAAAATCCTTTACATCTATCTTTTTCAAGAATGACTTCACTGACATTTTCCCCTCTTATTTGTCTCAGCAAAACCACTGAAGTACATGAATGGTTTGTACCTGGTGTACACGACCATCAGCACACTTTCACCCGCCCAAAACTCCATTCAAATTAAAAAATACCCCAGCCACAAAAGTCTGCAGTCTATTATTTTTGCTTATACAGACTTTCAACTGGACAATTAAGTAGTTAACAAGTAAAAGGTTTTCATCATTGGAAGATGCCTGAGAGGTGGGTTACCGGTACCGGAAGGTTTGCTTGTTTGTTTCTCTGCCAGTTCACAGGAGCAGAGCCTTCTATAGGGACTGGGAGGAGGACACCCTTACATGCAGCAGAGCATTTGCTCTTTTGCTATTAGGTACAAAATCCCATCTATTGGTTAGCCACGTTTTATAATTTCTTCTAACATTTTGTTTGGGTTTTAGATCAGTTTCTAGACGATAACTGTGAGGTGAAGAATGAGCTTAAGGACTCAGTTTTCCTTTACATATTTATAGCTCAAATCTGTACATCCAGCGTCCTTGGAAACCTCCAGGTTCTGGTACTGCTTCCTAGGTGTGAGGACAAAACCATCCAATAAAGACAGTAGGGCTGTCTTTAGTGTATAAAACTGAACTTATGGGAAAGCTTAACAAACCCTACAGGAATAATTTATTCATAAATCCTTTAATACAAAATTCATCTCAGCTGGTAACACAAGCACCGGCGCTGACATCGACTGGAGGAACGTTACCCCAGCTACGCCAAGTTAAACCACAGAGCAAATACTTTCTCGCAGCTAAATCCGAGGACTGAGTTTTAGGCGCAGCTCTTCTCTGGCTTCTCTACGTGCCTGCTTTCACCCCTGTGCTAACGGAAATAATTATATTTTGCTATCAGAAAGCGCACTGGGAAGCTTAATTTGTAAAACAAGTTGACTTGCTCAAGCACAAGACAGTACCAAAGTGCAAAGTATCATTTCATAACAAAGAAACATACTTTGACACAGATTGAATCCAAATGCAGTCCATAATTTGAAGATGAGCACTGATAGGAACCATTAGCTAATTCTTCTTACACTGAAGGAGGAAAAAAACTGTCTTGCCAAAGAAAATACAGAAAGTCAAATCACCTGCTCTGCAGAGCAGGTCTGCAGAAACCATGTGGATTCAGCTGTGGGCTAGAAAAGCTGGAGGCTGTTGTTGACACTGAGAACAGATTAACCAGACTGGCTACCAAAGCTATGTGTCTCCCCAGATTCTTGTTATTTCCCTTTGCCACAGAAAATGGTGTGCTTGTCTTCACCGAACACTAGAAAACATATTCTTAATGAAACAGAGAGAGAAAAACCATCATAATATAAACTAAGCTAGTAATGTTTATACAGAAATTCCAGGTACCTGGGGAGCAAAATGAAGAAACAGAATTAATATCAAAATGTGTCAGGCTGGAAGTGACAGTTACCAGAGACATGTTGGAGGAGGAGCACCAATGGAGATATTCAACTATGTGCCCTGCGTAGGAAAATTAAAGAACCACCTGATGGTGCTGACTTTATTGTGGGCTAATATGAAAGACTGTAAGAGGCAAAGAGAGATAACATATAAAACCGGACCTTCTGATGACGGTGTCTTTGCAGAGAGGTCTGCCTACTCTTGAAATGAATGAATATGCTGCCTCAGTTTTCAGTGTGGGCAACTGAGCTAGGGATGACAACACGAGAGACAGCGGGAACAAAGTCATGGAAATGGAAACTGCCATAGGAAAGAGAATAATAATGTAAGTAGTTGAATGCACTGAGGTAAAGGAATGGGAAAATCTCAAGCCAACAACTGTGAGAGAACTGGTGCACAGAGTTGTGCAAATCATCCAAGTCACTGAAGAATGACAGCAGTACTGCCGATGTCGAGAAAGAGAACTAAAGATCATGGTAATTACAGCCTAAATCTAACGTCCACATGACAAAAATCTAAAACATTAGGGTAGAATTAGGAGGAATTAATTATTGAAAAAAAAAAAAGAAAAGGGGGGAAACCCCCCCTCAAAAACATGTAAGAACCCAGAAATTCTGCATTAATAGTATGCAGAATCTATCAAACCTTTGGGTGTTATTACAGTGTCTGATAGAGCAATATGTGGCAAATAATGAGATTTAGCTGAAGACAGCAAGGTGAATGAGCTGCTATGTGAGTGGGAGCACATTAGTATGTATTAGCATACTTATTAGCATATTAATACATATTACTAATTTACTATCTATAAACCCAAGGTAAGTGTAGTTACTTCTAATCAAAGTTGGTTTATCCTGTCTAAGGTAACAAATACAGCCATGAACTGCTTATGGTCTAGCTGTCTGATGTCCACCTGCAATGGTCTTGGTTCACGTCTTCTTTCCCACATCTGATGTTATTCTGCTCACTGTCTCTTGCAGGAGTGTGACTAAAGCTGAACTGAACTTCAGTTCTTACTACAGTTTTGATATTTTGTTATATATATTCTTATCTTCATTCTTAAGGTAATGCTGTGATATTTCTTTCATAATTTTATACTGTGCAATACAGTAAGATTTCCTAGAAAAGGAAAAATCATAGGTCTGTAATATTCAGCTGAACATGTCAAGTAAGATAATTTTTTGGTGGACTGTACACACAAGTCACGTGTCCATTGCCAAGTTTCAACAGAGCCAGAAACCACCTCTTCACCCAGTGAGAAAATGTTACTATTACATTACTTGGACTTGCTGTTTTTCTTAGCTTTTCCCCTGTAACTGTGAGTGGAGACAATTGAGTTTTAGTTCAGATAGTTCGTGTTTCCATATTAAACAAATACCTTTTAACAGTTCTTTATTTTTGAATGTGCTTCCCTGAATTCTTTCATCTGTCTGGTCCTCGTTTTTCCGCATGTCAGGATCTCAGCCTTTTTTGCTGTTGGTGACATCAAACACCCTATTTCAGTCTCTGTTGCTGTTTTCTAATTTCTTCTCTACTCAGCCAATCTACTGTACCCATTTGTGGCTAGTTAAGTTTTGGATTGTTAAACTCTCTTTAATTTAGCCTTCAGTCCTGCTTTCTTTTCGCATTCAATCATCTCCCATATCTGGACAGAGCTTTTTCCTTCTTTTTCGCTCTTTTCTTTCTCTCTAATGCATTTGCTGACACCTTGGGAGTTTTCTTATTTATCTCACAAGTAGCATTTAGATATTTTTTCCTTCAGTACTGACAGAATTGACATCTGTTATTCACATTAGAAATGTGCCCTTCTTTCAGTAGATGTATGTCAGGGTTTTCTGCAACTTCATTTTTGAGACTACAAGTTCCAAAAATTTAGTAATCTAAATCAAAGTAGTCCTTGGATAAGTGTCCAGCACATAGTCAAGCCGACTCTTTCCAATGCGCATGAGATCTACTTCCGCTCTCATGGAAGATGGGTAGCGCAGTTCCTGCAGGCAATCCACTTCTACTTCCAGCTTACTTCCTTTCTCTCACTCGGAAAGGACATGGCATTCTTTAATTTCTTGATTTTATTCAGCCCTACTTTGTGTCAAGTCACGACAAATTACAAGCCTTTTGTGAGAATCAGAGCGTTTGACTTAGTAATCATTCATAAATATCTCCACTTCCTCCTGCGAAATTAGGGTATAAATAACCACATCATTGCGCTTTGAATCACAATTTTAACACGTCTCACGGACGGTACCTTATGATGTACTCATCTGTAGCGAAGGGCTACTCTAGGAGGTTTCTGATTCTGTCAGTGCCTCTAGAGCACAGTGAGTGCTCTGCCAAAGGGATAAAATGACCCTCAACCAACTCCCTCCATTCTGCTGTACCCACCAGGATGCTTCTCAGCTGCTCTAGCTAGTCTTTTCGTAAAGGCTTGCTAACCTTCTGAAGCGTTCAGATGTCCCAGCAACCCTTTTCAGTGTTTAAATCCAATAGCCATGACAAAGCTTTCGAAATCACTCCCACTGAAGGATTTTCTGGAAGTATATGCTCTCCCCTCTCCAATGATGTACAGATTCTCAACTAATTAACGTCAGAATTATAACTTCTGTTCACTCTATCACTAGCAAAAGGTGTAGCAAGTATCCAAGGAAGGTGCTGTGGCAATGCCAGCAACCTTGACATAGCAATGAAACAAGCTGAGATAGCACATCGCAACAAAACAAACCCCCGAAGGTAGACGCACAGATACAAAGAAGGCGTGTGTTTGTGGACACTGTATGGATACCTTCCGTGGTCTCTTTTTGGTGACATGAAAGTTAGCTCCATCTGGTGGAAGTAAAGCAGGAGTTTGTCTGCAGAATATGTCTCTTCCCTAGAGGAAATCATAAATAAGACATCACGTCCCATTAAATTTCCGAATTATTTGAACACTGGAATTCAAAAGTGAGTGATGGAAAAGACCCTCTATCCCACATGTTTTCTCATTGCAGGATATGTCATCCTGCAGTGGATGACATACAAGGATATGGCATGTTTTCTCTGCCAGAAACAAATTTACACTGCTATTTTCTTTTGGTTTTAGAAAGAAAACTCACTCGGATCATATTTCTTGAAGGGATCCTTTGTTGCTAGCAAAGTATGCAGGAATGAATCTGAGGCCTTTACTTTCCTTTTACCTTGCCCTCAGGTATTTAAAATCTTTTTATCTTCATTTCCTTTTCCCCCCTTTCATCCTTACTTCCCATTTATATAACTTCCTGCAAACCTCCCTGGTGTCTCCATCTCAGGTGTGTATCTTGCCAGTTCCATCACATAAATTACTTCCAAATTCCATTCCAAAAGCTGCCCACCTAGTAACAAGAGATTAATTGTTTTATTTTTATGGCTCTTTCTAACTTTGGTGAAGGTAAATGGAAATACATATTTAAAAGTATTCATGAGAGGCAGACAATCAGTCTCTATATACATTTCTTGCAATTCATTTTATGTTTCCATTGTGTGCTTCCAGCACAGAATTCAGCTTTGACAAATGTAACTTCAACGGCTTACTTCTAAAAAAAAGATGATAGGAAAATATGATTTTTTTTTTAACAGCAGAGAAGCTATATACTGAAACCATATGTGGTGGTTTTACTTGGGAGCATGTACAGATTCCTTGGCTTTAACTGACATCAATTCACATACACCATGCAACACGATTTTTTCCCCTGTGAATATTGATTTGAACTAGTTGCTTATAGAGATTCACTTGTATTTGTCATATTTCATTTGTTTTGTAGGGAAGTCATGGGAAAACAACCATTTCTTCATTGTGCAAATAACTGATATTTCAGTTTGGTCCAAACCAAAAAGATAATTTGAATGAATCTGGATTTTGCTCACTTTTAATATTTTCTCTCTTGTAAATAAAATTTTAAAACATTCCTCACTTGGATAGTCATTGCAGTTAGTGAAAAAATAAAATTTAATGATTCATTGGAAAACTGTAATCCTTCAGTGAACGAACAAGGGGGTGGATGGCAGATCAGGCCTGTACACCCTACAGCAGCGAAGGGCAAAGCATGCATTGACGTAATGCAGGATTATTAAAGGGATACTGAGACCACAGTTCTGAACTGTGACATCTTGTGGGACTGAGCTGCTTTTTTAGGATGCAAAGATTTATTCAGCCACTGAACCTGTGTGTTCCACATTATAGATACTTACACTCCCCAAGCTCCATAAATCCTGTGGTTTGAGCCACAGGGAGGGCAGGAGTGGAGAAATCTAAGGAGAGTACCAGTATTCCTTTGCTTTTCAGGAAGTATAGATCTGAACAGTTTGCAAGTATAGATCTGAACAGTTATGCTCAGCAACAGCTTTTACAGATTACATCACTTCCTCTGGATCCAGTGTTTTCTTTCCATGTCTTACACTTCGGAGGCTAACTAATAGAGCCAGAGGTAGATCAAGGCTACCTGAAAGGTATGTGAGCAGTGTACAAGTCTTTGAACACGGACATGTGTGAATTTTCATTTTACTCTCAATCTTCTAGACTATGAAATCACAGAATGAATCATAGAATGGTTTGGGTTGGAAGGGATCTTAAAGATCATCTAGTCCCAACCCCCCTGCCATGGGCAGGGACACCTTCCACTAGACCAGGTTGCTCAAAGCCTCATCCAGCCTGGCCCTGAACACTTCCAGGGATGGGCCATCCACAGCTTCTCTGGGCACCCTGTTCCAGTGCCTCACCACCCTCTCCATGAAGAACTTCTTCCTGATATCTAATCTCAACCTCCCCACTTTCAATTTAAACCCGTTACCCCTTGTCCTGTCACTACAGGCCCTTGTAAAAAGTCGTCTCCAACTTCCTTGTTCAGGTAACACAAGAAAAGGCCTCCACTGGTTCTCCACTCTGCCACACTGGAAAAGTGAATCAGGTGACAAACTGGAACCTACAGAAAGCGCTGGGACAACTATTCAAAACATTAATGATGACAGCTCCAATTTGAAGGCACTGAAAAAATAAACTAAGTAAGGAAAGTTATCTTTATTCACAGCATTCTCACAAATTAAAGGTTAAAAACAGGCAGTGCAAGCTCACTAGCAGTTGCCAGCTCATATTTAAAACACTGTCACATCAACTTATTCTTTTGAGATAATGTCACTACACTCACCCTATACACAAATGCTGCTTATTTCCCTTTGCCATTTATACAGCTTTGTGGCAGTAATTAGCAAAGGACTGTGATTGACTCAGAGAAAACTGAAGACATAAAACAGGAGCACAATGTGAAATGAAATTTCTGTTATCATATTTACACTTTCTTCTTACATTTCACTATACAAATCAGAACTAGGAAGAAAAATAGTGGATTTTTTTAGATTCTTAATATTCTTTTCCACTCTGTTTTAATTTTGCATTTCACATTCAATGTTTTTTCTGCCCTCTGTCCTTTTTCCACTCAGTTGCCTCTGTTTACAGCAATTTCGTTCTATCCAAATATTAGACTCTGAGTTCCCCAAGCTAGCTAAAAAGCTCTTAAATGTCCCTTGAAGCTAATTCTGCTGCAGATTTTTGCATCCATTAGTTATCCTGATGCAACTATTCGTAGAGCATTAGTGAAACAATCAAGCTTAGAAAATAATTTCAAGTAAGGTTATAGTTATTTCTTTTGGTTCAGTTTTAGTCATATAATCCCAGCATAAATATTTGACCCAGCATGTTTACATTGTCCCAGAAAGGAGCTCAGGAGGTCATATGAGAAGGAACATGACACCTGAGTTGGGGCATGGCAGTAACATCCAAAACCAGCATCATTCTCAGAGATTTTAACAGGGAAGCTCACTTTGCAACTTAAGTTCGAACTGCTTCGAGTATGTGCCTCCCTCCCTCTTTTGCTGCTTTTCCTGCCATCCCTGGGGCTTCCATCAAATGAAGCATTAAAAAAAACCCCAACGAACTATGCAATTTACAGGAAACAAATGACTTGTGATTCATAGGCTGATACCCTGCTTCATACTTAATTGATTCCAGTTAGGCGTAGCAGGACAGTAGTGTTCTGCATTTTATGGCCTAACAGAAATGTCAGCCATCTGTTTGCACCTGCTGAAGCTGCTATGGGTAAGTATTACAAATCCTGTAAGCGTATGGGCCTGCATTTCCATACCAAGAAAGTGTTTTCTGTTGACGAGTGTCAACATGAAGGCATTGGTAAGTGATGCTGGAGACGTGTGAGAGGGAATGCTCCCTCCAACACGAACATTTTCATCTACACCTAACCTTCAGAAGGACTGAACAGACATTTAGCCCTAGCAATTGTGCTATTAAGTTATGGTGAATGAACTAAAGTGTAGAGTCTGTATTACTTGGGACAGATGGGAAATTAGCATGCCATAAAATTCATAAAAAAGTGGTTGATGATGCTGTCTGTCTCAAGAAAATAATTACATAATGATTACCTCCTTTGAGAATACCAAAAGACTAGGTTAGAGAACCATCAGTCCTCTGATTTATCTAACAGCGATTTTTGGATGTTTGATATCCCTCAGGTAAGACATTTTGTATTGTTAACGTGTTCCTTTAACTTACAGTTTTAACCCTTAGCTTTAAATTTTTAGATGCTTTGTGTAACTGAGCACCAGTGAAATCCAAGTTACAATCTTGTTTCAAATATCTGCTCTAATTTAGAAACTTATTATTTTCTTCCAATATTTACTTAAGATAGTTAAAAATGTGTACAAAAATATCTTTTTTGTCATGGACCTCATTGTTTCCATGTAAACCTAAAAAGGTTGCGGGGTTCCAGCAAATTCACAAAGACCTTTGCCATTTTCTTCAGAAAGTCAGATACTGAGCACTAAAAATAAACAGTTAGAATGCAACCAGTATTGTATTTTCTGGGCTAAATAAAAAGCAAAACCCAAACAGTTAGGTACAACACTTACTCCTGAGTACACAAAATTTAGACCACTAAAGCCAACCGAAATGCTTGGAAAGCTGTAGTATTCTCAATTCGTTTCAAAAAGCATATTCAGAGTGAAAAATTAAACATAAAAATAACTCTTTTTGGAAACTGTGTACCCACAACATTTTGCTTTGCTTTCTCTTCCAGTATTTTCTTAAACTGTTGGAGGAAATTCTAAAACAAGGGACATGTAGCTTGGTCTAACTCTGTATCTGTGGAGAAGACACGAGCATAAGGGACCATATGAGCTCACTCATCCTCTGGGAGACCAGGATCTTGGCACACTCCTGCAGGATAGTTTAGACCCAACCATTTTATTGAAGTGGACTAATTCCAAAAAGCTATTCTTTTCCACCTGCCTACTTTTCACAGATGAGCTTTGAAGCTGAAGAGATGAAAGCCCATAATTTACTTCATTGCAAATTTTGTCAGGTTGGTTCAAATCAATCTCATCTGCAATTTAAACTAAAAAAGCTAACTTTGCAATGAAATAAATGATCGATGTTTATGGAGTTCTATCAAGGTTTGCTGTCCACCAGCTGCAGGAAACTATCCAGTACATGAGGGGCAGGATAAGTTGCTGAACTGAGACGTAGTAAATGCAACAGGATTTTCCGCTAGAATCCGCAAGCTTCTTGTGCTTGTGCTAATGTTCTGATATTAAACTGCAGTATAATAATAACTTCATGTGCTCTGGAATTATAAATACAGAAAAGAATATCTGAAAGCCTGAAGTTTAAGGACAGTGGTGCATGTGAGGATTTGCATTAATATATTATGAACTGTTAGCAATGCAAAAAAAAATATTTATTTAACTTTTCTATTTCTTTCTTCCAGAACTCTTCTTCTGTTCTAGTGTACCAAAGAGGATCATTATACCTTTCAACTTATTCATAAAGCTAAATAACGTAACACAGAAAAGACAATACGTTCGACATCTCCATTGTGCAAGAAATTCAGTGTTAAAAGCTGCAAGGGATTAAGTAATTCACTTGAGAGTGATAGACCACAGGATATTGAGGGGGTCCAATTACAGAGAAATTTTACAGCAAAATAAACCTGGAGAAAAAGATCAGGTTAATAATAGAAAATCTATTTATTTGCATTTTTTACGACTTCTGTTTTTCTTTGGGGAATGTGAAAGTTCCCCTACAAATGTTCTCCTTTGGAAGGAGGGAGCTCCATTGCTGGTTCTCAGAAAAGCCCTGGCAGTGGCTCCAGTCAAGCTTGCAGTGGGCTATCCTTGAATGAGAACTACGAGAACACTAACAAATATCCACCTGATTTTCACCTGCCTAGAACTGTCCATCATTTTAAAGTAATGTAATCAACTATGAGGTGCGTTCGACTAGCAAGTAGTCATCAGAAAATCAGGGATAAGGAAAGCTGGCTGTCTCAGGTCAGCTAGCTTGGTTGGGAATTAAAGAAAGAGGGAAAGGAGTTACAGCATGCAAGGAGGCAACAAAGTGTTTGGATCAGATAAGCATTCGCTGCCAGAATAGAGAGTGGGGAGTCACTCGCCTTCCTTCCTGCTCTGCTCCCTTTACACTCAGATCTGGAATGCTGCCAGACCCCCACTCTGTCTATGGTGCTGTGTGCTGGAAGGTGGGATAATCGTGTTTCACTGGGTAGGACCGAATTGTCTTCTGTGCTCCCCTAACAGGACGAAAAAGCAAGGGTGATCTTTGGCAAAGTGCAGGTCTACCTCCAGGGGGTAAGAGCAGAAGCCCAGAGAAGAGCAGGAGGGCTGCTAACAGTCTATGAAGGGAACCAGTGGTTTTGGGGTACCTGGAGAAGCATGTTACGGTGGTTTCCACCACATGCTGTTCAGTGTGCTCAGCTTACAACAGGCATGCTCGTGTTCTGGTACCTATACACCCTGGAGAAGCCGCGTGCTGAGAATGCCCATTCTTGGTGCATATCACAGTCAGGCACTGGCCCTCGGCAGACGGCACGAGGATGCTTGTTAAGATGAGCCATGTTGATTCACACTTTTCTGCTTCAGGATACATTCATCTGGGAAGCAGAGTTGATTCTCAGTTCAGACCTTCTCAACAGAAAGAAGAGTCTTCTGCACATCCTTTTCTCTTTACGCTGTCTGAAGTCCTCAGATTCTCCAGCACCTCTGGTTCCCGTACCTACTCAGGACACAGACCACCCCTTTTTCCCAGGCATGTACAAGTGACTAACAGTGCTATCGCTGACTGAGTGGCCATCACTCCTCTGGAGCCGAGAGTTATAAACCATAAAACGCAGCTGTCAAAATGGAAAGTCAGAGTTGTCTTATCAGCACCAGTGCAGTCAAGTTAAGTCAAAAAGGTAAACCAAAATGCAGATTTGGGCACTGTAGTGCAGGAACACCCACACTGATGACTGTTTTATGGAAAAAAACACTTTCTGTGTGGGAGTAGTGGCTCTTAAGATACTTAAAATACTCCTGCTCATTCCAAAAGGAACATGTGACTGTTCCCTCAGTTGCCTTGAAATCTGGTGGGCACCGTAAGAATGAAGGGCCAGATTAATGATCCAAATATGCTGTCACTTAAACTAAGGACTCTCACAGTACAGTCACCTTAGACACACGGGTATATAAACACACACACATCAAAGCTTTCCTAAAGACTGACAGATTCTGTCAACTTTGCATATAGAGATGACATTCAATCCATTATTCCAACCAGTTCCCAAAGGTCTCAGGCATTCAAGATTTATATCTCAGCCTGTTGATGGAATCCACTTTATTTCTGGCAAAGAAATACTGAACAAGGAAATTGGAGTTAAGCAGTTCACATAAATATGAACCTGACTCTTTGGAGAAAAGATTTTGTGCCATATTTGCATTTAGCTGACAAAGTTCAAGGAAAGCTATTTCTATACCCATTTACTGGTACAATCTATGCAACGGTATGCTGAAATACAGAATATAGGATGTCTGAAGGATGTATGTACCTCTTTCCATCACATCTATGCAATGACTACTCAAAGACCATCCTCGTATCACGGGTTTTCAATAGTTAGTGTTTTCAGTGAAAACAATTCACTATTCAGGCTACTCATATGTGAGATACAAGCAGATACAATTTTCCTGATGAAAAATTGACAGCTCCACAGAGTGAGACAGAAGATTTTCAGAATCTTCTGAAAAGATGGCTTTTAGAAGCTAAAATACTGTTTTCTTTATATTCTGGAAGGGCATAAGACAACTAAGCCTGACAATTATAGGTTATTGATGCAGTTGTTACTGAAAAACAAACAAAAAAAACCCCAAAGTTGGTTTTTTTTTTCAAATTCTTGGCCTGAGCTTTATTTTATAATGAAATATTTCTTTGCCTCTTTAGAGAGGCTTTAAAAGCAAGACTGAAGTTCCCATGATTTCTTAGCACATCCAGATGCCAACAAGCTGTTCCACTACCAGTCTGGCTCTGAAAATAACCCGTAGCAGCGGTGATGAACATCATGAGGACTACACAACTTATCAAACTGGATATCAGCAAGTCACAGAATCACTGATCTTTCACATAAGGGAACAAATACCAGAATTTTTACGGTGACTTTGATTCTCATTAACAGTGAGGCTATTTCCCATTGCTCTAGAGATATGAGGGAGGGTGTCTAAATAAAGCATAGTCCCTTGAAGGGCCCAACGGTAAGGTCATTTAGTAGTTGTAATATATATATATTTAATGAATTCTGATTTGCATATTCCTTCCATGTGTAACCCTTCTAAAGGTCATTTTTTCTTCCGTAACATTATTTCCCAGAATAGACTGTTTAAGAACAACAGAATCACCAATACCCAAAGCAAATATATACAATATATGTGTGTCACTACATTTAAGCATTTGTTGTAGATTTAAGACAAAGAGGCAGTTTACTAACCAGATCAGTACAAAAGCCATTTCTGCACTCAAGTTGGCACCAGTTCACAGAAAATATAATTTGAAAAGGTTCAAATTTAAATGAATCTTGCTTTTTCATGCTCAAATGTCATTCCGAACTCCTAGGATGAGGTATTAACCCTTCTTCTTACACTTCTATTGGAAGAAACTCGGCACTGAACTTGAATAACCTTGACTGCACTTATGAAAATATAAAATAAAAAGACAACCCTTCCTCCCTGTCCTGCAATCACATAGAGTTTTAAGAAACACTAACCACAAGTAGGTAGATAAACCTAGATAAACTGAGGGACTTGGGACTGGAGCGTGCGTGGGGAAGTCACACATTAATCCACTGCTTCCTAGTCAGATCACTGGAAAACATGCAAACATATGTAGGCATATATAATGTGTGCACATGAGTATGTACTACATACACGCAGACATACACACACACCTGCATACATATATATACAAGCTCACACACATTTGTGCCTATGTGTCTCTACAAACTGATCCACCTGGAATCCTGTCTTTCTGCAAAAACCATAGAAAGAAATGGAAGTAGCTTCTGGTAAAAATGGCTTTACAGCATGTTCAGCTGGGCAGGAAAATCATAGACCCACAGACTGGTGTGGGTTGGAAGGGACCTTAAAGACCATCTAGTTCCAACCCCCCTGCCATGGGCAGGGACACCTTCCACTAGACCAGGTTGCTCAAAGCCTCATTTCCCAAAAAGTCAGATTTCTTCTATGACACGTACAGCTTGAATCACTACATTCCTAACAGCATTGACAAAGACTCTTGCCAGGTGCTGCTACAGTGGCAGAACGTGGCCACATCGACCTGCGGCACAGGCCCTGCTTCTTGTGGGCACGACGAGCCGCTGTGGTGGCACTCGGTGCACTCACTGTGCTCCCGCGGGCTCTCGTCATTCTCCAGACCTGTTCGCCTTACAACTTCTTGAACAGGATGGTACTCCTCATTAGCAGGGCTTTTGAATTACTGAAAAGCTGTGTAACATTTAATTAGTCTTTATCTTTACAAGTAATAAAACGAGCACCTTTTGGTAAAAGAAGGCAGTCTCTAGAATGCTGCTGGATAACAGCAAGTTTTTAATTTTCTATTCAAATAGCTATCAAACAGATTATAATTTTAGCTTCATTATTTGGCTAATTCACATTTCCTTAAAAGACACATGAGAGCAGGTTTATAAATATTGCAACAAAGAAATCTGGAGTCAACAATAAGTGTGGTTTTGAAGCTGACAGATGAGAACAATACTTGTAAGAATACAGTTTGTATTACCTGCAAACTGTTTGGTGTTTGGTAGTTTCATTTAAATAGAAATATTCAAGAACTTCTGACACTTCTGCAATTTACCTGTTGATTATTGAGACACCATGTCTTTGTTCTGCATCATGCACAAGTCCTGTGAGGAGTGGCTGAGGGAGCTGAGGGTGTTCAGCCTGGAGAAGAGGAGGCTCAGGGAGATCTTATCGCTCTCTACAGCTGCCTGAAAGAAGGTTGCAGAAAGGTGGGGGTTGGTCTCTTCTCCCAAGTGACGAGTGATAGAACAAGAGGAAACGGCCTCAAGTTGCACCAGGGGAGGTTTAGATTGGATATTAGGAAAAACTTCTTCACTGAAAGGGTTGTCAGGCTTTGGATCAGGCTGCCCATGGAGGTGGCGGAGTCACCATCCCCGAAGGGATTTAAACAAATTGTAGATGAGGTGCTTTAGAGACATAATTTAGTGGTGGACTTGGCAGTGGCAGGTTAATGGTTGGACTTGATGATCTTAAAGGTCTTTTCCAACCTAAATATCTGCAAAGGGAGGTTAGAGCAGGAGGGACTTTTAATGTGCCAGTTGCAAACACTTCTTCCTTCTGCTTTTTTTTTTTTAAGAGAGATGTATGTCACAGTCACTCTGATCCACTTGCTAGAGGTTCTGAACGCACAACAGAGAAAAATTTCCCTAGAGAAAATGTAATCAATCTGTTTGGTGATTGAGTTTAGGAACTGTGAAATATGTAAACTGTACATAGTCTAAAGTTGAGTCAAGCAACCTCCATTTTTGTGACTTTTCCC
>NW_010269022.1:41391-75923 GCF_000690775.1 Eurypyga helias
CAACGAAAAAGCCAAAAGTACACTCCAAGACACACGTAAATACACATCCATATACACACTACTATACCCTTTGGGCTCAGCCATACTAATTCATAATACTGACTGCAGGATTCTCCAGTGTTTTAATGATCAAGCTGAATAAATGCAATTAACCTCTACTTCATGTGACAGAATAAATTTGATCTTGTCTAATTCAGCTTTTCAATCTAGCCACCATTCATCAAACTGAAAGTTTGTTTCACTGGACTATTTGGTGCAGAATAAATACTACTTTGTAAAGTAATGTGACATGAATAAATGTTTTGTAACAATAAGAAAGCGTGCTTTGCTTGACTAACGAAATAACAGAACACTTGTCTTTCCAATACACTAAGATGCCATGCAGAAAACAAAAGAATTTCAGAAAACCTTTTTGGTGACATATTGAGGTCAACGTGAATCTGTGTCTGGCAGTCCCAGGATAACATTTGCAAACTCTTAACTTATGGGTGTAGTGGAGAAAAAAATTACTGATCATATTAAATAATTCTTGTAGCTAGTGAAATTCATGTAATCACTCTTAGTACTGCACACAACTGCTTGTCATTGCTGCTCATTTTGGACTGCTTAGAAGGCAAATGTTCCCTCCACCATACTGCTCATTCAAGAACAGGTGACCAGTTTGAATTCTCTCTCTAATATTTGTTTTGTTTGCTACAAGTAATCTTCCATTTCATTTTTGACAACTCTTCTGATCTGTCCACTTCCCTGTTCTCAACTTTCAATGCAGTCCTTAAGGTTAATATTCCCTAGGATAGTAAAAGCAGAGTATATTGCTGGAATTTCTTTAAGAAAAGAAAAATTAAGACTACATGCATAGAAAACTTCATTATGTTGCTGTCTGACATTGGATAACATGTACACAGAAAATATTTCCACCCTCAACACTATTGTTGAAGATATTAAATGGGAATTATTCCCCCAACTCAGCATTTGTACACATTAAAAATGTGAAAGACGACACTGTACTGCAGAACAGGGTTTTAATCACTATTTTGTGCAAAAAGAAATTATGTCATCCTGATATGTAGTAAATAAAATGCATGCTAGGTAAAAAATGCAGCTAGGAGTATGAAATATCTAGAACTAAAAGTAGAAAAGTTAGAAATTATACATTTCCTCTTTTAAAATCTCTAATTGCTATGGTTCTAAATGGAATGACTTGTCTAAACAAAGCAAGGAATTACTGCTTACTGCCGGCATGACCTTGAATAAATAAATGATGTTAACGACAGGTGGGAAGACAGAAATAATAATACACTGTTGACACTGATCTCTCTTTGGGTTTGTTTTGTTTTGTTTTAAAATAAAGAGTTCACGTTCTAAATTACAGTGGCAGGCCTTGTCTGTGCACAGTGTGGAGGGACTCATAAAATGCAACAATGTACGGTAAGAGCAAGCCATTGGGATGAAAGGAATTCATTTTCACTGTCTCACTGTATTCACTGGAGCAGACTCAACAATTCATTCTGAGGTTTTTTTCCTTTTCCGAGTTCTACAGTTACACATGATTTCAGCATCTTTCTAGCTGATGAAAAATAATATGTAAAGGGAACATTTTATTTCTATTTAAACATAAAAGATCTGTGACACAGGACTGCTTTTTCTAGCCTTTGGTCAACATATACAATAAACAGTTGGGGGTCTTTTGAGAGATTATAGTAGGCTCCACGTTTCCAGGATTCTAGAAAACCTTTCCCTTTAATTTACAGCTGTGATAATTTATTTTTTAATCGATAGAGGTGGCCAATAGACTTTTTTTTTTCCTGTTCTAGGCAGTAAGGTGATAACAGGAAATATTTTAATATTAATAAAATTTAATATAGATAAATACAATTTGACCGAGGTAAATGCCAAAAGAAATCTGAAAGCAAAAGCAAGATAAAACTTCTATAAAGATATATGGCAACTAGTATTCTACCAATGTTTGTCAGATTTTTAAGACCACTCTTTTCGTGAAAGCTATGGGTGTACAGGGAAAGGGGCTTGCTTGTTCCTTGTTTGTTTGGTCAAGGTGATGTTATGGCTTCTCCAGTGTCCCTGTTCTCATAATTGGTTCAAGCTTTTATAAACATGAAGTAACATGGAAAAGTTTAATGACAATTAAAATAATGTCTGGTAATTTACAACTGAAAAAGGGGTGAGAATATTGGCTTCAGACATGCTGAGCAAGTATTAACCAAAAGAATCTTGAGAAATTTGGCTTTTTAGCAGAAACCTGCCTTTTGGTTCAAACATGGCTCAGTGCAGAAGAAGAGAGAGAAGTTTTCTAGAGCAGAAAAGGCACAGTGTCATTTTACAACTAATTATTAAAAAGGAGACACAGTTAGAAATACGATTACTTGCTACCTTCACCTTAGGATCATTACTGCCAAGGTAGACTAATAATGCAATTACTTTTAGAAGAAGTTCTTCTTTTGCTGAATTAACAGAAACTTTTAGATGTACAATTTAATATGCAAATTGAAAAAGGGGGTTGTAGAATTCTGGCAAGAATTCCCGTTTTATTTGTGTGTGCTCATTATTTTAAAAGGAATCTAGATACATTTCTTCAACTTAACTAACTCTTCTTTCTTTCTATCAAGTAATGGCTTCTTATCATAATTGCTACAAATTGAGATACCCAACACTGATGAGGGGAGTTAAGTGTTCAATTCACTGTGAAAGCCAGAGGGAGAGAAGTGTGTTACACTGAGTTTGAAACTCACAAACTTTCACCCTCACACTGTGAAATTAATTCCACCTGGATTTGAATAAACCCTTTTTATTAAAGGACTTGAAAGCATTTATTACATGTTTCAGATAAAAAAAAAAAATCTTTGGATTTTATAGATAAAAGGAAATGGCCATCTAAGATGTTCAGATTATTTTGGTAGTTCTTATACCTAAATTTGTTGGTTGAAGACTTTCAGTATTACAACTTCATTTTGGACTGGTTTAACAATTTAAATGTTTTAAAAACAAGTGAGGAATGACATAGATTTTTTTAATGTTATATAACACATGAACCATAGACCCATATTGTGTTTTAAAATAGAGACGAGGTCCACTGTAAGATAATTTTTTTATTATTTAAAAGGTTTTTAAACATTTTAAAATTTTTTTAATTGTGTATTAGTGAAAAAAACAGAGCTCTTGGAATAGTTTCACAGACATGCAATTGTGTGGAGAGATGGCTTTGGAGATGGGAGAATCAAGAGTAACTTCTAGCTTAGGAATAAATTGTTAGCTGAAATCTGGCAGTCAGACTTTACTCCTTGCTGTCCCTATTTGAGTTTTTCATTCAAGCATTTCATGCCATTTCGTTCATTTAAAATTGGAGCAGATGCTGTAAGTTGAATTTCCTAAATTCCAGCTTGAATTATTATTGCATAAGCACTCATTTCTTGTTCCCATTAGGAGACAACCTGTGGGTCTGACCTGAAGAGCAGGACTAGAGTCCATAACGTCAGACGCCTCATTTTTTTGGTATCTGCTGATGCGACATAATACCAAAACCTCTCTATAAATCCAGGTCATTAATGCAATGTTTGGAGATTGTTTTAAACTGCCTGCTGCCATTCTGTCACGTTTACTGTCTGCTTTCCCACAGAAAATGCTCCTGGAAAGGGTCATATGATTTCTCACTCTCTCCTTAAGACTCAGATGTCCACTCCAGGTTACTGAAAGAGGGCACACTCCTGGAAAAGTCTATTGAAGGTAGGGAAGGGCTCTTTTTCTCTCCTTAAGGTATGGGGTATAATTTTCTTATAAAACATAGCTGAAGGAAGAGGTCTGCTCTATTTTTCTAAATTAAGCCCAGGAATGAGTTGAAGCCGGTGCTCATGCATCCTGTCATGTTTTTTTTTAAGAGCATGCCTGCACAAATGTGTGGAAGCATATACAGCAGAGTTGATATTCTGGTTCTTCCTTATGTCCTTAAATTAAAATAGTTACTATTACTGCATTTTGTGGTGAAGCTCAGCCTTGGATAAGACATCTTTAAAAAGTTAACATCCTGTAGCCACATACTGTAAATCTGCTCAGTCTTCTACAAAGTTTTAATTAGATATTCTTCAAAGTCAATTATTGATGCCTGGGGAACCTTCTGATTAAAAAGGAGGCACCTATGGAGGTCAAATGCCTCGAGAGTTAGGAACTAGTTGAGATGGTTTTTAGGATTACCGCTACTATTCAGGTGGCTAAATTTAATCTTCAGACACCAAATAGCTCCTTTTCAAAAATTACTATGTGGTCTAACCAGCCCTAGTTATACCAACAGAAATTATTTTATGGGATATGCCCTCAGCAACAAAACCTTCACAGTCGTGAAATTGATGAATTTTCCTGATTGGCTCAAGCACAGGCTAGAACCATTGCAACCTAATAGTATGAATAGTTGATCCTACTTTGCCATGTCAAAGCGCACCTCATTGTAATTTCTGCTTTCAAAACTTTCCAAAAATACTTACAAAAAGGGTAGTGCTGTAGCTCCACTGTCCCTGCCTCAAGGTGTGTGTTATACTACTACCTTTCTGCAGTCATCATCATGCATTTAACAGAAAGATGATGAAGCAATGAGAATTAAAGAATGAAACCTTTAATAACCCCAGATACCCAGAGAGTCCTCACAGTGCTTAACAAAATCATGCGTTTGGCAATATCACCAAAACCAGCGGATGGCCAATTTAGGACTCACTATCTGTTGTGAAATCCAGTTACAAGGTTTGCAGATTTCAGTAACTGCTATACTTAGACGTTTTTCCTTTTTCTTATTCTTAACCATTTGGTATATATTTTACTGCTTCACTTCACTATGATCTGATCCTGCTCGAAGGAAAATGTTAGAATTTTCACAGCTGTAGAATATTTCCAGGCCAAAAGGACAATAGGTGCAAAACTCTTGAAATTCTCTCCCAGTATTTTCAGTTGTCACAGGATCAGGTCTTGGGAAAAGAATGCTATGGAAACACGTATTCAAAGGTGCCAAAGGCTTAGATCCTGCAAAAATGTATCTGATTAGGAGCGTAAATCTGCATTTCTGAAAATAATTCATGTTGCTGTAACTTTCAGCAAGTTAACAGATACGGCTAGAAGGATGTGTACAGAGAAACCTTATGTCCCTCTCTGATCATTTTTCATGCTGATTGACCATAAAATAGCTTGGAATTGGAAGTTCGAGGGCTACATTAGTGGTCATAGGGCTGTATTAATGCACTGCTTCTCTTCAAGCTAATTAGGTCTTCTAAAGCACCTTGAGTACTGTCCAAGCATAAGGTACTGCAAATACTTATTCCATATGAAAATATTAGCCTGTACAATAAAAACAGGAATCACTTCATTGTGCCCTAGAGTCTTCTTTTATATAGAAACCCGTATCTTAATCCTTGAGTTCAGGGTCCGTTTGCTGTAGATCATACCTGTTATGTAAGTATAACTGGGGAGTGCCAGCTACTTCATGGAATCTAAAAAGTAATGTTCTTGTCAGTAGGAACAGCAGCTCAATTCATCTTACTATGCCCAATCACAACCTTGTATAATAATGTTGTGCTCCCCCAGAGAGGAACAGAATGTTTCCTTTTGTCTTCATTTAGTGTTTGCCATTTACCCTTTATAAATAATACGCTGTTGTTAGGAATCCTCATGCTGCTAAAATTAAAACATTGTTTTCCTTTTGGCATCCAGGGATCTGCAAGACAACATGAAGAACTGGTGCATGTGACCCTTTTCAACAAGAAAAAGTTGAAAGGCTGCATTTATGCTTGCCTCTTAATTTGCCTTTTAACAAATGACACATTTGTCTTTTACTGCACACGCAATATTCCTTGCTCCGGCAACGTCCCTGCAATACCTGTGGGGAACCTACAGCAAGGGAAGAGGGGACTTTACGATCATATATCTTACTCTGAGTATGCAAAGCTGTAGAGGAGGCTGCTGCAACCCTGGCAGCCTCCAAGGAAATATTATTCATTATGTATTTACAGTTATTGGATTAAAACTTTGTAATGTGCTCTGTTCAATTAATAATAATACAGAATGGAATGAGCTATGAAATGCATTGTGCCTTTTAAAAGATCTAATATAAGAAAAGACAAGCAGTTTGTCCTAATGAATGCATCTAATTGGTGCACTTTATTATAAAACACTGGAACAGCATTTTTCATGAGGCAGTTCTATTTGTAACAGGCTGTCTCCAGCACGTCATGGTGTAATAAATGTGCTGCAGGCTAGAACTGCTGATCAGCATTTCTGGAAGCCCGGGAAGTTAGTGGAACTTGTTTGCCATTGCAGAGAGACCTTCTGAATCCGTACAGAGGGACCCACAGCATCGTGATCTGTTAAGGATACGCTTACAAGACCAAGCTTCTGGAGATCTCTGCTACCAGCCCACGGTATGTGTGCGCAACCGCCATAACTGAACAGCCAAAACAACAAAGTATTACTGCTGCTTTGTTGTACCCCTGCTGACCTCCACCGTATTGATATACAAAAGAGGCTTTCAATAAATACCGTCTTCAACAAAGTAGAGTTTTCACAGCAATAACTTGAGATAGACGTATGGTTTATGCATGACTGTAACTCACTGTCCACATCATCCTTTGTTCATTTTTGATGAATGTAAAGAGGAAGAAAGAAAGGATGCACATGCAAGATTTCTTTTGAGTTATAAGAAGAAACAAAAAGCCCTAGAGGCACTTCTGAAAACACATCTTAAAGCCTCAGAGGAAAACAGTCAATATTCTTTTGGCAGGACCCATATGGAGAATGACATGACAGCGTTCAAGCAAAATAGTTTAGATAATATCAAATCTATGCAGAAATCAAATCTATACTGAAGAAATAAAAGACTATGAAAGGAGTGAGCTTTGACCCAGGATTCTTTTGGTTGCACTCTCAATAACTAAAAAGTAGCTTTTCAGGCTTTTATTTCCCCAAAAGCTGTACCAGTAAATACAATTTTATTTTCTTGCCTTTGAAATAGAGGATACCCAAGAAAGCTTTCCTTGGAAAAATAAACTTATCCTTTCAGGCACAGGAGAGAGACTTCACTCCTCATATAAGGAAGCCTTTCAGTCTCAGCAGTAGGCTTAATTTCCCTTCGTATTCACTGCTGAAAGGTGCACCCACACTCCTCACTGGGGCTTGGCAGTCCATTAGCCTGAACCCAGGAAACACGTCTCCCAGCTTTATGGTGTTATTCAGCCTAACTGCATTAATCTGCCTTAATACATTTTCCTATAATAAGATGGATCCGCCCCATTACTTTTGCTAATTTATCTGAAAGAACAGAGGCTTCCACAATGGCTGGTGGGGCACTGCCCTGGTATCTATAGCATTCAAAAACCTGCTGATTCTCTCTAACGTAAAGGGATGAATTATGCAGCCATATAGGGAGAGTATGACTGTTTATTTACCTTCATTAATGCCCATGTCCCTGAGAAAGGCAACTTTATGATCAGGGAGTAGTAAAAACAAGGTCATGGGTTATAAGTAAACATGCTTTGCATATACGGTTCTGTTAGCAGTCTCGGATATAAACGTTTAAATGAGGTAAAAGAAGAAAACCAGCGAGCATAATCAGGGTACAACATGCCGCCTTCTGTCAGACAGTGTACAAACTGAGTGGTCTCAATCACATCGTATTGCATGTTCACACCACCTAACGCTTTAAGACCAAACCACAGGGAAGTTAAGTGGAAGTTTTGGACGACGTACACATCCCAAGACAGGGTTCTGCTGCCCAGATCGACATCAGTGGCTAAGGCACGTGTGTACAATGTACAAACTGGTCCAGGGAAAGCTACAAAGCCTGCCTTGGTACCACTCTGTCCTGGCTGCCCATTCTGGTCTCAGGATGAAATCAAAAAAGTGTGACTGATGATCTCGCTAGAAAAACGTCAAAGGCTTATGTAATTCACAGCACACTTATTTCTGCTACCTCTTCCTGCCCAAGGGTGGGCATCGTAGGAATAATTATGCTGACAAGTCCAAGTAACCCTGCATCAGTGAGCGATGCTGGCTTTGGGCCGCTCTGCACAGTATCTGGACCACTGTCTTCATTTTATTAACATAATTTTATAGGCTGATGCTTCCAAATACTATTTTCCTTGCCATTTACCCACTTGTCTATTACCTACTTGTCAGCAGTAGCTACTAACATCTGTATGTCATTGTGTCCCCAGGTGCCTATGGTCTATGTCTTCTTGGACTTGAAGCCCCATTTAGGGATAGCAGCTAGGACATGGTACGCCTGAAAGGTGCACAGAAATTACTTTAGAAGACTTTCTCTTCATGGTGTTGTCTCTTCGGGAGGCCCTGGGGCATACATTAAACTCCCACACATTATTTAATGCTGTTTTCCCTATGTTCAGATCCCCCCAGAAAATTTGCTGGTAAGACAACAGCCCTTACAGATCGCTTGGCATCGTAGGTCCCCAAGGAATCATGATTTCATGAGGGAAATAGTATTTCAAGAAATAAACCCTTTCTGAGAACTCTGAAATTCTGTGGAGACTTCAAAGACATGACTCTACAACAGCATGTGTATGGCCTCTTGACATCCAACAGACAGCATGGAGAAAAACAAACCGAACCAAACAAAAACAAGAACAAAAGCCTTCTCTTTTGTGCCTCTGATGACAGGATATAAAATAAATTGTGAGCTTCCTTTTTAAAAACAGTGCTCCTAATTAGGATTTCTTACACATTGGAAACAATCTGCTTAATAGGTCATAAATAAATTATAGTTATCCTACACACACAGTCAAAATACAAACCTGAGTTAGATAAGCTTGATGGAAAATATTTGTGTATCTTGTAAATCAAACTGTGTCATCTAAAGGCATATTTCACCCTGCATTTTCAATTGATTGAGCCTGAACTGAAATGTTGCCTTTTGGGTCAGAGGCTGGTATTGGCCTTTTAACTTGCTGTGCAAGAGCTTCCGGGCCTGAACTTTCTCAAGCATAAATGTCAATACAGTAGTCAAAGTGTTTGGCGTATTCCAGTTAAGACATCTTTTTATGTATTTCCATATATAGGATAACATTAATATTTAAAGAAATAATCCCCAAGTTCTGGCTATTATTTAGAATACATGCCAACATACAAAATAAACTAAAACATACTGGGGAGATTCCCCTACATGTTATCTCTGGAATACATACAGTACTGTAATTTCTTGGAGTAAGTGCATAATGCATAAACATTTCCGACGACAGTTTATATAAAGGTCATGCACAGTGTATGCTCCTTACAAACTGTTTTTCTGTCTTTGAAAGGTTCATGATAATTTTTGTTTCAGTGTTCCTGAAGAATAGCATGGGGTGCAAAAAAGGTATCTGAAATACAGAGATAGGTAAAAAATATACTGGAAAAATGGATACTCAAAGTAGATGAGAGATTTTAGTAAAGGAATTTCTAATATTTTATTATCCCTTCAGTCTAAGCTAAATTTCAGGTTGTTTCTGCAGCAGAAGGGTAGTCAGAGCCTGCACAAATCTTCTGTATCTGAACAGAGGAAGAAATGAGCAACAGAGGCTGAATGTCTGCTCACATTTCTAAGTCTCTTGCAGTCATCATTCTGCCCCAAAACAACTTAGTGACTAGCCATCCTCTTAAATTACTGCTCGTTAAGCTAGCGTCGTAGGTCTATAATGCACTGGCTATGGTACACCAAATCGCATAAAAAAATCAATTCGACTGATTTGCATTTGCCTTGCTAAGATACAACAGCTACTCTTAGGTTTTGGGAAGTGACTTCTCCACATCCCAAGCCTCTTGTTTACGGAAATTGAGTAAATACATTGTAAAAGAGCTGAAAGGTCTATTTCCTGGTAGATTATGGAGCTTCAATATTTGTAGCTTGATGGGTCTTGCTGTTCATTTTTTAAAATATCTTTGCCCTAATGAGGATTTTTTCCCACGATCCAAATATCCTTACTTCCTTCTATTTAACTGAATGAAAAAGAAGTTTTTTACTGAAGAATCTAAGCATTTAAAGACAAGAGTGCAAATATGTAAATATGGTCTCTTCACAGGAGTAGTGAAAACAGCGATATTAAATATATGTCATGGCTAATGTACATTGCTATTACAAAAGTGAAAGCTGCATGACTATATTATGGTACTACTGTGACTATATTATACTACCTGGGGTTTATTAATACGATGTTACAATTTTTGGTTGGCTGGAGTGCAGGGCTAAGCGAGATTCCCTCTGTTCTGCATACTATGTACGGTTAAGTACTGTGTGACAGACAGCATACTTTTGCCAATATAATTCAGATGAATCATGTCCTCATAAATTATTGTGCAAACTAAAAATCAAATTCTAAATTTACCTAATAATTTTTACACTATTTGGAGAGACAGAAAACATTCACTTGTAATTGCACAACTGTTTACGCAAAGAGAGAGCTTGATGTCTGAGAATTTAAGGGAGGGCAATAAATATTTATCTAATGCTTTTCCAAAAACAGTCAAACTTCTCAATACAGTCTTCATCAGCTGCGTTAGGTTATGGCAGTTCTCCTTTCTGACTGCAATCTTCTCTGTAAAAACCCAAGTGCAAATGCCGAGTGTTCGAATGTGGAATAACAGGTTATTTTAGTCATGAGTAGTTTGGTTTGGAAAATAAATATATTCCTCGAAAGAATCTCAATGTCCAAATGGCTGAGTAGCAAGGATGTGAGCTAGCAAGCGAGTGGGCAAGAGAGAAAACAGCCAATAACCGTTCATGTTGCCAGCTGTTAATACAGACTAAAGAACTCAACGGTGAAGACACCACCTGAAATGCTGGCTCGGTGCTACCTGATCAGTCGCATCGGAGCCACATTTGCCCATAAAGCAGCCTGGGCTGGTATTCCTAAGCAGTGTAATGTACACAGTCATCACAGTAGAGTCAACCTCTGCGCTAGGCTTCCAAGGACACCCAGCGCTGAGGCATGAGGCAGCATTAAGCATCAACGTCTCCAGGCCTTCACGCCCAAGCTCTGCATACAGGCAATGTGAATATATAGAAGGGGTGCTAACAGGCATAGAAACAGATCTCTGCCCTTCTTATATGTTTATCTGTGAAATTGCTAAGAAGGAGATGCTGTAGGTATGCATGTTTCCAAATACACAGGTACCCTCTCAGACCAGTCAAGCCCGTAAATTCCTGAATGGTCATATACATGCCAGAACCAGAAAGCAGATGCCTGAGGCCGCCCTGAAGCCCTTGTCCCTTTTAAGACTCAGACACTTTCAAAAACTGATCTCTCCAATATCATATCCACATCCATATCAATGCACGTGTATGTTCATGGGAAAGCATGCATACATAGGAAGTTTGTACGTGCCATCCAACCATAACATTCCTAAATATCAAACATAGCGCCCTGTAGTGTTTAATGGACTCACCTTGGTTTCACAGGAGTTCAGAAACCGAAATCACCAGACTGTATCAATTATTTATTTCTCAACTACAATCACTTCATCTCCAAGGATATGAATATGATATTACTCAGCTGTTTATTCCTCATAAACCATTTTATTACACTTAGGTATGTCAAATCAACATATGAATCTGCAATAGCCTTATTAAAACAGGTCATTACAGTCTTCTTATTGCCCAGTATTGATAACAGGACCAAAAGATAATAAAACACGATGTTTCAAAAGTGAGCAATAAAAAAGCCACAAAAGAACAGAATAAAAATTTTATTATGCAGTGTCAGGAATGTAAATAGTTTCAAAAGTGATACTGTCAAGCCTTTTGGGACCCATCTCATGGTGCAGTTTCTACCCAAAAACAGAAAACAGAAATAACTTCACAATGCAGACTGACAGTTTATAAAATCAGTGCAGACAACACTCTGCTCAATGATCTGTGTTGATTTACATCAGCCTAAGTTTTGGACGCTAACTCTAAATACACACTGTAGAACCAAAATTTGACCTACTGCAGGAATATATATATTTGTTAATTTAGGAAGTAACATCCTCCCACTGTTAAACAATCACTCCATGTATCGATACTCCAATTTTTTTTTTTTTTTTTTTAATTTCAGCTCTCTGGAAACAATCCTTACCTATAAAAGTAGTATACCTCTTTTTTATTGCCTGATTGTGTTCCAAGCTTTATTTACGTAAAAGTCTTCCCAGCACAAATATTTATGCATGAGATGATGAAATTCTGTTTCAATAATATCTTCACGGGGGGTTTGGAAATGCACTTCTTGGGAATAGTTTGGACAGCAGAAGGCAGTTACTTAACTGCTACATGCCTGTGACCTTTTTGGTACTTGTGTCTGTTTTCCTGCTAAAGTGAATCTGGAACTGAATGAAAATTCCAGTGGGAAGGACCTTCTGTATCTTTTCTTTTTTCCCTGTTATTTATTGTCAAAATTCTACTTGGGTTGTATTTTAGTCATACTTCATGGAAGTCCATTTACAAAATCTGGTCCTTATGGAACAGTTAAGGATGCCACTGTATTTCTAATATTTTACCTTTTTTCATATTCAGTTCTATGCAAAAATTAGTAAGATGAAAGAAAACAGCGAATTAGCTTTAGGGTTTAACAGGTATTCCTTACATCATCAGTAATAACACAGCAATTGAATTATTGCCTTTTTTTTTGGCTGCTGAGCTGACTAACTCTGTTTTGAAAATTTCTGAATAAAAGAAAATGTTTAGGGAAAAAGTATTTTAATTTACCCAACACATAATTTTTTGTAGCAAATAAAAGCATTTTTGACATTTTAAAACTGTGCCAAGATTTCTATGGAAAAGTTGGAATTCTTTTTCAAAAGAAAATTATCGTAATCAATGGTTTGTTTCTCTTTATCCTGCCACCTTGCTTTCCTGACCATCCATAAGAATTGCTAAAGCCATAACGGTTGCTCAGCTTCTTTGCAATAATGATTCCTACAAACGCTAAGCAATGTGAAAGCTTCCGTTTCGTAACATCCTTATGCAATATTTTTTCTTGCCTTCAAAGATTAAACTTCATAATTCCATATACTGAAACTAGGAGGAAATCATTCAACTTTTAAAGATTAAATATGATGGGATACTAAATATGGCCTAAAAAATGATCAATGTTCCAATCTGACACTAAGCAAGTCGCTTTAAAACAAGTTTTGTTTCCCCACCTGTGCTTTATGATATCTGGTTGAAAGATGACATACTTAATTCCTGGCAAACACTGTTGGAAGTACTGATGCATAAGTATAAGCTCCACATATGTATCAGGAAGTAATCATGATACTGGAAAGAGGGGAGATTGAATGACGAGACTGTGGCTCAAGACAGTAAGTTTTCTTATTAATTAAAAATTGGAAAAACATACTCTTGCAACCAAGGAATTTAGGATGCATTTTATCACTCAGAGGAGCTAACACTTTGCAGGATTAGGGAAATACCAATTCTGCAGCTGTTATTCATCAATTTTTGCAGATACTAGACAAAGCTAAATCAGTGTCTTAATTTTTTTCTAACTCCTAGGACTTTCATTTTTCATCTTGACAATGTTTCTTTAGAGAAATGATACAGTATAAACACACCTTCTGAAGGAATTAAGAGAGACAGATACTTAAGAGTAACACAGAATTCCTACATTCTTGCTTGGATGGAGCGCACCCCATGAATAAAAGGAGAAAGCAGCTTGCTGTACTTAGATTTTCCAAGCTTCCCTGCTCTAGGAACAGTGGAGGTGAGCATGTCACTGCCAATTAAAAAAGGAGGGAGCTGAACCCACATCAAAAGTTTTTTACAGGATGTTAGAACCATTTCCTTATGCAGTCATGTTTTGTGACCGTGATTCAGACACGTCTGATGTTTTACTAGAACACAGCAATTTAGTCTGATAATTTTAGTGTGCTTTACACATTAAAGTGCGATTAATAGAATACATACTAAGCAATTAGATGACTTGCTGTGACCTTTCAATTTACACTGCAACAAAGACACACACTTGGAATCCACTAGTAAACTATTTTCTGGCTTTCATGCAGCTTTTTTAATGGAGTTTGGCAGTATTTAAATCAAAAGGGGAAAGATGAAAGCTAATTACAGCCAATATACTAATGCTCAAATAACTTTTATTAATAGAAATTAAAAAGAAAGGGGCAAAAAGGAGATGGTATTACATGGAGTGAGCACATTTTTCTCCACTAATTTAAACATCACTGTGGGATAATTTCTGTGTTGGTCTGTGCTGATATTGCATGACTTCTATTAACACGAATGGGACCACTGCATTTACCTACAGTAGACCGGAAAAATGTACCACATTATTTTCGAACGCAAATGAAAACAACACAGGTTCTCACTGCATACGTAAGGATCTGAGCCACACAGGCAAAACCCTCCCAAATCTTTGCATGGCTCCCAGTGTGCTGAAGGCTATACTGGGGGTTAAAAATTTACTCAAGAGAGGAGTGAACTCAAGAGAGGATTTTCACCAGGTGCTCTTTCACATGAAAGCCCCCTTTTTTCCTGAACTCCCTCAGCCCTGAACTCCAGAGTCCATGCGGGTGCTGCAGCTGCAGCATTCCTGTGGGGCACGTTGGGGCTGCCCACGGGCTGAGCACAAACCCAGCACCGGGAGTGCTTCGAACCTCCGCCCATCACCAGCCAGGGCAAGAACTTGAAATTGTGCCTCCTCTGCTCACCCCCCAAAATGAGGGACAACTTCAAGAGAGTCAGTTTGTCTCATTTTACCAGGAAATGGTTAGAAATGGGCAGTTTGGTTTGTTACAGAATGGTCCCTTCTTGCAAAAATCTTACACCTATTTAACAGTTGGTTTAATGAAAAAATTTTGTTATAAAGTTTACGAAGGTTTTTTGGTTGGTTTGGATTTCATTTTTTCAGGATGCACAGACTGAGGTATGCTGAAAACGTGTGCTGTGTCCCAGGCTCTGATGGGGATATAAAGAAATATTTCAAATGCAGCAAATTTTTGTTTGCAGTCAGATGCTCTTTTTTTTAACTGATCTGAAATATGAATTATTACAACAAAACAAAAGGCATGTGCTAATTATAACAGTTCACTCCAAATAAGCCTCCATTTTATCAAATACAGAGGAAAATCCTGGGTAACTGAAAAACTGAGATAAGTTTCCATACTAATTTACATTGAGAATTCACCACCTAATTTTCAGACGCATAAATTCAATGACATTCACTGTTATTGTTCTTACAGTCTCTATACAAACCAACTGCCTCTCAGGCCGTACACTTTGCTAAAAAACCATTTTCTTTCTTCCAAGAAGTACCTATCTCCATTGAATATGGTTTGTTTTTAGCAAGTAAACTTTTGGTAAAAAAAGTCACTGTGTTATAACACAGGCTAAGATTTTAATGGTAAACTTATTTAGCCAAAATCATGTTTTGAAAACAGATTTACTACAAGAACAATTTATTAAGGACAGGAGTCTTACTTACAGAACCAGCACTGAACCATGTACTGAAACAATGTAGTATTTCCCTTTTTTCATTCTCACTGTTTTGTTGAGTTCATTTGTGGCTCAATTATGCAAGTCAGTGGCAAAGCTGCCCCTTGACTTCTGTGTTACAGAAGTTCAGCCTTACTGAATTTCCTGTTTATACTTCTAACCTAGTTGGTATTCCTGCCACGCGGCCTGCGAATGCTTCTAGTACTGGCTGCATGCTTCCAAGAAGGAGGTCGTTGTTCTTTTAGGATCATCAAACGACCACGAGTGAATCATGAATCAAGATGGAAAACATGAGGGGAATGTTCTCCTGAAAGATAAGAAAACACGTAACTTCTGCAGCACAAGTCAAATGGCTCATCCTAAAAAGAAGCATCGTTTTTCTAACGCTGGAATGGCAGCATCCAGACTTCCATGTGGGAGTCCTGGTTCTCACTAAACTTTGATTAACTCAAGACAGCATGAAGCGGTTTTGGTTTATGGCTAAGGTCAGGCCAAATATTTCTTGTCATCTGTTTAATTAAAAAGATCTCTTTCTAGACAGATCATCTGCCTTTAAAGAGCACGTTTCAAAAGCCAATACTGTGTGAATTTCACTCATTGTACTACGTTATTTATCTGAATTTGTTTCATAGTGCTTTTTGGGAGAGCTCACATGCCAAAGAGTTAGGATAATGGTGGTTATTATCGATTTCTTTTTTCTCAACCCTGGGGAGAAGTCAAGGAACTAGTAATTATTAGTGTCTTCTAGAATCTATATTCACCGTCCTGTCTTGAGGAGTTTCATACAAGATTATGTAAATGCACTGTCTGAAATACAGTTTGTTCTTTCTTAACCTTGTGGTTTTGTTTTCCTATGAAATATTTAAACTGAAGTTGTTCAAATAATTAATCTTGCAGTAGGCTACCAGAAATTTTAAAAGATTGTAAATTTTGTTGTCCTAAAGTATTACCCACCCACCCCTGGGGCAGAAAAATTTGTCCTGTCTTGATCAAATGTTTCATTTGGATTGCACATTGACCCTTTAAATGCTTTTAAAATTGTGTTTATATTTTAAATTATCAAAGCAAAATAGCACTGTAGATTTAGAATCCTAGTTATTGCACATTTTAAAGGTGAAAAAATGTTTTGACATTTTCATCTTCCTTTTGGAAAATATAGAGTTGACTCCTAAAAGAATCTGGAACCAAACAAAAAAATTACTGAAACTTTGAAAAACCATAAGAAATGACAATGATAACAAAAAGAATTGTATTTGCTTGGTCTACATCATAACAGTCTAGAGCTATTTAAAAGAAGGTTCCAGGGAGGGTGGTAATGTAATGTTTTTCTTATTTATTGCAACAAAAGAGAATCTGCTGTCTGAAAGCAACAAATACAATGAGTTTGTCTTGCAGAGCTATTGCAGAACTAGCTGAGCTAGACATTACAGAAATATCTCCCTAATAAGAGGTAGCAAGATGCTAGAGTAGATTCCAGGGGACATTATTCCAGGGGCATTTTGGAAACACTGAAACCAAAGATTTTTAAAAGGAAGCTAGACAAACTTTGAGCAGTCTGTCTCTTCAGGTAACGGATTAGCTGACCCGATGGTGTCCCTTGCAGCTGTATCTTGCTCTAAGATTTGTACAAAACAGAAGGGGTTGTCACTAACCAAAACAGGTTTTTATCAAAAACATTTCTGTCTCTTTAGAAATGCTTTAAATATTCTTTTTAGAGTATCTAGTAAGGTTTCAAGGTTTTCTGAAATACAGCTCTATGTTAGGCTTATTCTTCTCTTTTTAATAATTGTTCATAAGCTTTTGAAGGTAAGTGGCAAGAAGATCAATAGTTCTCTGGAAGGTTTTTTCATCCGGTGATTCTCTGGTATTTCAGGTTTTGTGTTCCCCTTGTATTTTGCTGTTCAATATCCTTTTTCCTTAATCCTCTGCTCTGCAGTTAACTGTATTTCCAGAACTTGAAATCCTCTCAGACATTTGAATGAATTTTTTAAATTAATGCAAAAAAAAAAAAGTCTAAAAACAGTAAATAAAATCTCATTTATTAGGCAAACTCATGTTTTTCTCTAGTTTTACACAGGGTTAAAAGGTGTGGATTTTCTAAAAGCAGTCATTGGTGCTTTAAATATGCTCAGCCCAACCCTCCAACCTAGCTCTTAGGATAATATTTGCTTTATTAATTGTATGTAACATCCATTCTTGCTCTTTTATGGGAAGTAGTGTCAATTCTTAATGACATTTAGAACAGCCTCATGAGGAAAGTGCTGTGTGTAATAGAACTTATCAAGCATTTGTAAAATGTTTGATCAACAAATCAAGATATTTGGGTTTTGTCATTCTGTAAGTTTCTAGTGTTTTGTGTTTGACTGCTTGCAATTTGGACAAGCTAACAAAGTGACTGGAGTGACCAACAAATCCCTCTCTCTGGGTACTGGCTATGTACAGGGTGTGGTGGTGGTTAATGCTTCGAGATGCTGTGACGTGCTCATCTCCAGTCGCCCAGCATAAGCAAGATGACACAGGCAGAACAAGGTATGCAACCTGCAAACAACGATTTGCTGGTTCACCTCTAAAATGCCCTCTGGGAAGAGACTCGGAGAGAGTGGTTTGTGGCATTAGCTCAGCATCAAGGTGAGCTGTGTCTCGCCTGCAGAGCAAGCCACTTTACCTCTCCTGAAGCCTTCCCATGGGCCTTCCACCGCGTGTGAGATATGTGAAAAGCAACCCTGGTGCACTGCACAGCCTCCTGCCAAAACCGCTCTGAGCTGAAACACTGGAGTGCGGCCACGTTCTGCTACAGAGCCCCTGCCTGGCCTTTTCTCGCTGACCTGCCTCGCTGCTGCTGGTCGTGGGGGGAGCAGCACTGCCCCGCAAAGGCTGGGGCACGCGGACGCCCCGCAGCAGCCAGGCCAAGCGTGCGGCTCAGCCCGCTCCCACGCAACAGCACTCCTTGAAAACCTACGGCAGAGTGCATCGGCACACGTGCAAGTCATCGCAGAACGAAGTAAGCAAGGATTAATTTTGGTTTTGTTGCCTTTTCTTTTTTTCTTTAACTAGCCAGGTGGCAACCTTATTCTTCTGCCAATTTACAAAGCTGGATTGAGGAACCAGCTGCGATCTCTCAGCCAGAAAGCCACATTGGCAGCTCTCGGCACCTATTTCTGGCCAGTGCTGGCAGAGGGAACACTCTTGAATTTGTGAGAGGAGGCCTTGATTACAGTAAGCAGCTCTGAGACAACTCTAAATTGCACCAAGAGGTGCTGGCCCTAGAAGCCCTCAAGGTCAGCAGAGGGGAAAAGATAACTATTTTCTTCTCTCTGCAGATTTAAATGCCCCTTCTATTATTTTCTCAAAACCCCATTATTTTATCAAACTATTCCATATTTATTTATTACAATTTCGACTGCCTTTCCTCCATTTCTGAACGCAGACATACATGGCAACTGGCCGTGTATCTAGCAGTTGCAAGTTGGACTTTAATCCAGCTGCTGCCATGTTAATGTTGTCACCGATGGCATCCCACTGAAGTCACTATTTCTACTGCCACCATTCTAAAGGTCTGGTCATGATGGCAGTATTTATCAAAGGGAAGAGAAGAAACACTGCAAGATAAACGGATTTCCTAGTTTCATATCTGGGCAAAAGTAAAATTGACATTTAACATTAATTATCATGTATTTCTATCTCCCGACACAAAAAGATCCTGCTGTTTTAACTTCTGCAATTCCATCCCCTCTCCTGCTGATGCTATAGACAAAGCATTTGACCATTAACTCTATTTCTCTCTCAGTTCATAAATGCAAGTAACTTTAATCTAACGGAAGTTTTGTATTGTTTGATTTAGTAGTAGTTTACTGCAGTTATCCTACTCAGATCAGTATTTTACTGGTACCATCAGGCTGAAAGCTGCCAATGGTCTATCTGTTTGATGTGTAACCTTTCAAAGCCTCCTCAAGGAAACTGTAGGCTTCTATAGTCTTTCAGTCTTACAATTAAAGTTCTAAGGACCATTTTCATGACAAACTTCTTGTACCAGTGGTATCAACCATCATCTAAGGTTGGACTTAGATCTACATCTATACGGATTAAAGTTTTTAAATTCATAACATCTTTATCAGTCTATCTTCAAATAAAATATATATATGGTGCACAAAATTATCTGCTTTGTTTTGAACATGTTCAGAAGGTGGCACACAACTGAGCATTTCTATTCAGATGAAAAGTTAACAGTCTTACAAAAGAATTGGTCTCTCCTTTTCTCCAAAGTCTCCAATATTACATTCTCATTTACTTCTTATGAGCCTTTTCCTTTTGGGGTCCATAAAATTTCTGTTGGTTTGTTTCAGTGGAAGCAGAATCAGGTCTGTTTACTCATCCTCATGGTTTGCACTGCTTTTACCCATCTGTTAAACAGTTTGTAAGTGATATACACCTACCAAACACTGCTTGTGGCAACTACATTTTCCTGCTTTACTCTGATTCTCTGGTTTATTAAAAGCCTTGCACTGCCCAGGGATAGTAACATCAGTGGTTCAGATTAATTCTTTTTGGTCTTTAGCCAAACAACCAGCTAATTTTGCCACTTGGCTAATTTAGTGATGTGCCAGCAAAATTCATAATTACAGCTAAAAGTATCTGTACCACTATTGCTTGCTAAGATAGGGTGACTTCATGAATACCATGTACTCCTCTGCCCTTCAGTCCAGAGGAATATATTTAATAAAAAATGTAGACATGGAATCTATCATCTATCCATCTAAAACTTCTATTGTTTTTGGTTTTTATAGCAAGACACTAGGCCATGTCCTGCTCCAAGTTACATGGGGAGATATTTAAGGAAAGGATTTTCTTCCCTGGTTATGAAATACAGCTTGCAACCAGATTATTCTAGACAGAATTCAAAACCCATTCAACTGAATATTCGAGTTAAAGCTCTGTCAGATGAGGGGAGAAAAGCCCTTACATGTGGTGGCCTTGCGGAGAAACGGGATACTCTGTTCTTACATGAGAAACAAGGAGAGCAATCCTTAAGGAAAGCATGATTTAAGGGATCTAAGCATCTAGATGTTTACTAAGCATCTCTGTATTTTTAAACGGGTAATGGTTCACTATAAAATTTTCCATCAAAACAAAGAAATGCCCTTTCCATACAGAACTTTTTTTGCAAGATAGGAGCTAAAAGGCCTCAGCCCCCCCATTAACCTCCTCAGAGACAGTGTGTTTCACATCAGGTTCATCAGAAACTCCCAACCCACCTCCATCATCACATCAAACATGGACGCATCCAGGCCAGTGACTTTTACCTAAATATTATTCACGTGGCCTTTCCAAGTGACAATATTTGGTAGATACTTAGCAGCAAACTGGGAGCCTGGCTGTTTGCAAAAATACTCCATGAATAAGACTTGATAGAACTGCTCAGTGCTTTGGTTTGGCAACTCTCAACTTCAGATATGAAAAACCAAGCTTCCTAAAGCATTAAACTACTTAAACCAGAGAAAACATGCCAGTATCTGGTGACTGTTTTCTTTTCTTTGAAACTCTGTGGATGAGAATTCCTCTTTGCCCTTCTTATGAAGTGCAAATCTGAGAGAGAGTGAGAGGCAGGCACAAAAAGAAGATAAAGTCACTGGGGAAGAAAGACTGGCAAGGAAGGCCACACAGCAGAGGCCAGGAAAGTGCAGTTCCTCAGGCTGAAGCCAGGAGCAGCCAGTTGGGTACAGAATTAATCCCCAAGTACTTCTGCCACTGGAAGTATACGATAGTGCTAAGGGCTGCACATGTCAACAGGCTGTTTCCCCAGCCGCTTTAGGATTAAAACCTAGCTCCAAAGTACATGAGATGCTCAAGCGTGGTACATCCATGTCTGAAAACAGCACCAGGCACCCATGCTGGTCTGCCTTGAGGGGGCTGGAAAGCATTGCTCCTTCATCAGCAACTGGGGAGTGGAGCAGAGAGACCTGACACCTGTCAGGCAGCCTGCTATGAGGAGGGAGAGGAGGGGTGAGAAAGGCCTCGCAGAAGAAGGAAGCAGAAATAAGGACCGTCAGAGGATTGTAGAGGAGGGCAGAAAAGCACTTCAGAGTGTGAAAAGGAAGAGCTCCAACTTGTTCGTATTGCTGACTCTGACTTGATTTGGAAGCTTAGCTGTCATTATGAGAATTGGATCAGAAACAATTTTGGAAGATGATGATATTTACTTGCCAAGCCAATCCCTATCACTTACTCTGAGTGCCAGCTCCCTCAGCTCTCAGAAATAGCCTTCTCTAATTTTCTTTAGGCTGAAGCAAATACCGATTCAATGGGAGTTGTGGGTTCTCAGCACTTTTCAGGACTAAGTATTAGATGCATGCTGAACTTAAAAACTGACACATAAATCAAGCTGGTTTGTTTTGGTATTCTGCCTTCTCTAGAAAACAAATTGCTGTAATACGAAATTGTGCTTCTCACTTTGATAGCTTATTTTAGTTACCCATGCTGATGCTCTGGGTAGTTCAAATAGGCAGCATTTGACACTGAGGTTTTCTGGCACATCACTTCTGGTGGAGCTGTGATTGAAGCGACACAGCGGTCTTTCAAAGTACTCACTGAGGGTACACAGACTTCACACAGACTGCTTATGAGCACAGGTACGGAGAGATTTGCAGTGACACCAGAAGCATTCATTTTCTCTCAGCCAAGTCTTCTGAACTTCCCCTTTCTGATTCTGCCAATTAAAGGTGCTATCTGTGCGTCTTTGTACGCTCGTCGCTAGAGATTTAGATTTTCATCACAATAACAGTGGTGCAAATGTAAAATAAGTACATAAATAAACCCAGGGAAGTCTTTAAGAGCATGGTTTATACTGCTGTCATGTAACTCTGCACATGATGCAAAGAAGGATAAGTACCAGAGTAATAGGAAACAAACCTGCAAATTGAATGGACGTTTTCACTGTTTCACCAGTTGTTTTCTGTCCTGAAGCTTTATATTATTTATATTACCTGTTCATCTACTGCAGCATGTGGCTGTACCTAGATATGATCATAACTCTGGCTGTGAATCAGTGGAATTTATTGGGTTTTATTGATAGGGATCTTCTGACAGAGAGCTTGTCAAGATTTACATTGGCAAAACCCCCATGCATTAAAAGTCTCAAAATGTAGAGGGATATAAGCAATAATAACAGCTCTTAGTACATTTACTAAGGAATGTTTTTAGCCTTAAAAGATATTTCAGTCTTTAACCTGAAGTACACATTTTCATGTTTAGCCCTACTGTCTTCAATAGCCCTGGGTCATGTATTTAAGCAAATGCCTCGATTGGTACAGTCCTACACTATGTCAGGTATTTGAACTAATCACCGTTGCTTCAATTAAATTAAAGCACTAAATGGCTCGTACTTTTATGAACATCAGGAATATACTTAGCAATACATATTTGAAAGAATAGCATGCTAGAAAACAGTCTGGTGGTCAACGTGTGAATGAAGTCTCACATTTCTGTAGCACACACTGTTGCTTTTGGGTTTCACTTACATTCTTGAAAAGTGAACTCTGTGTATTAGGTAGGATAAACAGACATCTGGAAATGGCAATTGTCAAGTTGTAAAGGAGAATAAAAAAAGGGAGAGGAAAAAAAATATCCTAAATATCCTATTTTCAATGTAGCATTCTGTGTAATAACTGTAAATCAATCTAAATCACAGATAGAGTGTAACAAAAAATAATAGGGAAAATGAATTGTAAACCAGTCATTTCTCCAAGGAAGAAATGCTTTTATCGCTTTGCCCACCTTTTTCATATCAGCATTAATATACCATTTTCCAGATAACAAAACCGTATATTGGTGGTTTTCTTCTCCATTCAAAGTTTCACTGGATTTACATATTTGATATAATTTATGCAAACAACATCTCTCCAACAGTCAATACATTTAACCTCCTGGATAAGAAAACTATATAAAAACCGAGCATTTTGAACTATAGTATAATCAATGAATAGCCAGGCGCAATATTCTAGGGACTTTAATTAAGGACTTCTAATCATGCTTCACTGCTACCAAACAAGCCCTGCCAACTGATCTTAATGGAAGTCAGACTTAAGATGGTTTACTACCAGCAATGGAGTACAGAGGAATTACCTACCAACACATAGCCTAGCCACACAAGTGTCATGAAGCCTAGCAGGATTCTGCATTTCCACTGTCCCATCGGAGTTAGTGTAAAATAGTCTTCAGGATGTCTATCTTGATTTTATCCCCTTTTTTTTTTTTAATTTTTAACTTTGTTTCCTTTCTTTCTGCTGTATTCATTTGTATTCTATGACATCTGTTCTCTTACCAGCGTCCTTCCCAGGTCAGGATACTGACCCTGCAGCAGTATCTTATGAAACCTGATGTAAATCAAGAGAACTTTATAAAAACTGAAACACAAACCTTTATGGGTCCGGTCTGGGGTTTGGGCTGACAGTGCCAGTTATACTACAGGATTTTCTCTTTCAACTTTTCCTTAATCTCTTACTTCCTTTTCTGTTTTTTCCTCTCACTTTTCCTGTTCTTTTTCAGTCTTGTCATTTTGTCTCCCAGTTTCTTGACTATTTTCTCTTTCCTTTTTCTTTCTTTCCTCCCTCTGCTCTGATGCCTTTCATCTCTCGTAAACCATCTTGCAGCTTCACAGTCCAATTCTACCCCTCACTGTTCAAGTCCTACTCCATCACTAACCTCTTTTTCATCTTGATTTCACAGTCTCTTTGACTCTATCTACGCACCTATCTTTCAATATTTCCTTGCTCTCACTCCATCAGCCTTTATCCTTCAGCCTATATGCACCACCCAGTACACAGCTCACCAGACAGCATCTTCAGTGGTTAATTATACCAAAGAATATATTTCCTAGTCTCAACTGAAATCCATGTAACTGCAAGGTTTTCGACTACAAAATTTACAATAGAGGGTCTATTAGAGACAGTGGAAGAATTTATTATTGATCTACTTGGTTTTCCATAACAAAACAATATAATTTAATAGTTCTGATCAATCATAGAAAGATAAAACATGCAATTACTTTATGGCAATCAAAGACTTCACTTGCAGGTAAAAACCAGAGGTGCTTACAGCTATGACCTCACTTAACTTGTTCTGTAGACTTTTTCTAGTCTAACAAGGAACCAGTATGAAACCATATTCCACTGGAAAGCTTGTGAGTAGAGAGAAAAAAAAATCAAAGAGGATATAAATAGAAAATCAGAAAAATATACAATAAAATAATTTACAGATAACTGTCACTTGTTTGCAAAAGGATCCTCTAGACAGGAACAGAGGGAAAGAAAAAGTGAAATACCGTGGAACTCCAAAGGGGAGCAAAAGGAAAAACCTTGAGGAAAGACAGAAGAAAGGTGCTTCTACAGAAAGGGAAGGGGAACAGCACCCTTCCAGTAACTGAAGGTTCATGTAATCAGTTAACCCTAGCAGAAGGAGACCAGGACTCTGGGCCAAATCAGCATATCCAACCACCAGATGGGAGCTATAACATCAGTCATCACTGCCCATGTGTCCAGAGACACCAGAGCCACCCAAGCCAGCTGGCAGTGGGGACTGACACACCAACGTTTCACAGTTTCACCTGCTTACTGAGGGCATGACTACAATTCTGCATAGCCGTCTCAGTACGTGCACCTATCGACAGTATTTGCAGGTCAGGAAAGCACTAAAACACTGACTGAAAGTCCTGATGCAGCTAGACAGAAAAAAATCATAGAATCATAGAATGGTTAGGGTTGGAAGGGACCTTAAAGATCACCTAGTTCCACCCCCCTGCCATGGGCAGGGACACCTTGCACTAGACCAGGTTGCTCAAAGCCACATCCAGCCTGGCCTTGAAGACATCCAGGGATGGGCCATCCACAACATCTCTGGGCAACCTGTTCCAGTGCCTCACCACCCTCTCTGGGAAGAATTTCTTCCTGACATCTAAGCTAAACCTCCCTGATTTCAATTTATACCCATTACCCTTTGTCCTATCCCTACAGGCTCTTGTAAAAAGTCCTCTCCCAGCACCCTTGTAGGTCCCCTTCAGATACTGGAAAGCTGCAAGGAGGTCTCCTCGGAGCCTCCTCTTCTCCAGGCTGAACAAGCCCTGTTCTCGCAGCCTTTCGTCATAGGAGAGGTGCTCCAGCCCTCTGAGCATCTTCGTGGCCCTCCTCTGGACTCGCTCCAAGTGGTCAATATCCTTCTGATATTGAGGGCTCCACAGCTGGATGCAGCACTTCAGGTGGGGTCTCACCAGAGCAGAGTAGAGGGGCAGAATCACCTCCCTCGACCTGCTGGCCACACCTCTGTGTGTGTTGCCCTTGGCCAAAGGAACCAATGTCACAGCTCCAGTTTTGACCAAGTTAGCAATCCCAGCTGGGCAGAATGTATTCAGTACCGCAGGGAACAGAACCAGAGAGGCAACGTCACTCCTGAGCTAGTCCATGTGCCATGCTAACTTATATAGGGCCTGAAGAACCACTGTCCTTTCCCAGAAAATCTGAAACTGCAGGTCTTCTGCCAACTTTTTGTTATTCTTTCTCACAAGCCACTTTTTATAGGCATACAAGCTGTAACTTTGCTGGCTTTGCAATGACCAACCCTGTGAATATCACCAACCCACTTCAATTTCCTCTGCCTCTTCAAGTGGCTATGGTGTTCTTAATTTTCTGTCTTACATTGTTAGGTAGCAGTGGTATGTACTGTTAAACTGTTGTCACATCTTATCCCAAAGGTGCTGGTATTTCACTGACTGATAAAGTGTGATGCTTTAATTTAAAACTTAAGGGACAGATATTGATAGCACTTTATCCCATAAGGGAATCTACCACTCGGGCGAAGATACTGTTCATTATAAATAAGGTTATCAGAATCTAGCCCACACAGTACTGAGGTAAAACATGTCACTATACAAAAATGTTAGTTTTATTCTCAGTTTTGCTATGCGGGTATTGACAGGTTGCTGTGATAACACAAAACTCCCAATGCTTGACAAGAGAAAAGAAGAATTACAGAGTGGGTGCATACTACTATTTCAAGGGTGAAGGGAATATGGCTGCAAAGAACTGAGGTACAATCTTTATATTGTTGGAAGCGATAGTCTTCAAAACGATGGAAAATAATTAACATAAAAAAGAGCTATAGTGCTGCCCTAAGCTGCAGAATAAAACAATTATTATGTAGCTCCTAGTCTTTAGAATCTTAAAATTCTTTCTGTCGTTCTCTCATCTTTCCCTTGATCTGTTTGAAGACATTTCCTGTACATGTAACAAGTATTTTTCATTTGTTTTCTCTCCACCCAACCCCCATTCTCCCCCCTGTGCTTTATCTATGATGCTTCTCTGTAACTCGCCTCTACAGTGTTGTTACCTTACTGACTGTAACATCACATCATGGACTAGATCATTACAACCATCTGTTACCCAGCACAGCTGACATATTAACCTACAAATGCCCCCCTCTCGCTCCATTATTCTCACAGGTCAGTACGGTTCATTGGTACCCCGTGATAGATGATGCAAAAGGAGAGGAGATTAGAGCATCAGTGGCAGGAGACTGACTCTGAATCTGATCAGTTCAGGCAGAAGGAATTTCATGTGATCCTAAGATGCAGCTGTAGTATGAAACAAGATACTTCTTCATGTCTGTCATCGTGAGTGCAAATTCCCAAATGAGCAGGGACACTGTGGGCAGTTGCTCATTTAATTAACCCGCCCTGTCTTTATCAGGTTCCAGGGTCTAATGTCATTTGATAGAGTTTTCACTTTGCTTCTCAGATGAGATCACCCATTCTGGAGGCAGTCTGTGAGGCTGTATCTACACTGTGTTTCATGTGTGAGCCCCAACGCATCTCACCTCCAAATAGCCTGCGCGTTCCGATGTAGCCAGAGTGCAGCACTGAAGAAAGCTTAAGCTTCTACGTGTTGTTCAGTATTGTGGCTGAAACGCTGGTAAGTTTACATTCCTGAACATGCCAAATATTGCCAGGCGTGCCCTAACAGGCTATGGTGCCCCAAGAATGTGGGGGTGAACACAGGGCTAGGTGGGTGGTGAAGCACTAGGGGCACAGCCAGCAGTCCCACAGCCTAAGTGATATGTTGGAGGATAACTGCAGGTTCGGATACCTAACCCTGTTTTGGTAAGGATTTTTAAAATACCATGCTTTACATAATTGTAAGATTACCATGCCTATCCCTCTCTAATATTAACTGGGAAGTTTCATATTTTGTCAAAATAACAGCCTTTGAGTCGAAACTCCTTCTCGGTGTTACAAAATAAATCACAATATCCAGTTCAGTCCCTTCCCAATCACTACTGAAAAACTTAAGCACTTTTGAGTGGATGCCGCAAGACAGAGTATTCCCTATGCCTACACACATATGAAAGTCTCACTTAACATTTCCAATGTATATTTTGCTCAAATTGTGTCATTTAAAATTGACTCCACTGCAAATAACCTAGGTTTCCAGCATAGGTATCACTTGCATGAGCTCAATGAGAGCTTTTTCTTCTCTATTTTCCTGATTAGAAAAAGGAAAATAATGCAGCTGAACAAAGAATACAAAATGGATAATTTAACCTACAAATTTTACCCTAATTTACTTGATCTTAATTTTCTGGTTTTGGAATACTGGCAAGAAGATAATGATTTCTTGAGTGTATTCATTATCATCTCTCTGGATCATTTCTTAGAGTATTTAAAATTCACATTCAAGCTGTACAGTTTAGTTGTCACTGGTCAGTCAAATCACACGGTGTCTTGTCTGTTCTCTGACTGCTAGATGAACAAACAAAGCAAAAAGTATGTGGAAAAAATAAAAAATCGAGTTCTGCAGGTGGTCTTGCCAACTCAGTAAGTTCTTTGTACAGCTACTTACAAAAATAATATTTCTATTACAAAAATAATTGACAACAAGAGAGCCTGAAAATGGGAACCAAAATGCATTTGGTTTTGAGGAAGCATTCACTGGAAGTGATTTTCAATATTCCCCCAAATTAAGATAATAAACTATCCATCATATTCAAAAGAGAGGTTTGGCTCTGGCTAATGACATTCTGTGATAAAGGCAGTCACTGTACCTGACTGCCAACCAAGTACCAAATTTTCTCAATGATTGATTAATGAACTAAATATGGATTACAGCCTATTCAGAAGGTTTGAGGTGGAAATAGCTTATGCCTTTTCTTGCCACTAGAAAAACATTACATAGATCACAATAGACATTGTAAGCTTTCCATTCAGCCTTTTTGTGTCCTGCTACACTTTGTTAGAGACTAATCTGTTAACCCTTGCAAAGAGAAAACTAAATGCCAAGTTATGTGAACACAGGACCACGTTAAGAAACAAGAAGGTCACACATTCATAAAGCTACGGAGAAAATCTTTAGTCTAAAATCTGAGTAATACAATTCTGGGCTCATTGATTTTAATGGGCTTTAGATCAGACCATTATTTCTGTTGCAATGACAATATCTATATAATTTATTCATTTTTACAATCATGACAGTCAGTTACTGTTTGATAAGTGTTTCTAATTTTAAAGGAAAAAAAATGTTTCATTAATTAAAGATTATTCCTTGGCATTAATTTTATAAAGTGTGCCGTAGAACTCTTTTTCAAATTAAGAAAGAAAATCTATGCCAACGGAGTGCCAATGAAGAACTTGCTGTGTTCACAACCCTGCCAGAAGACGAACAGGAGACATCTCAACTTCCTGTTTCCTTTCAACTCTGGACTGATCAACCTTTTCCTAAGAGCGCCATCTCAGCAATGTGCTCATCTAAAAATAAATTTCGGTGTCGCTGCAATCCAGATTTTCTGGCTCTAACAAATAATTTTTCTGTGTCAGGCTGATAGTACAAAGAACTAGTACAAAGCCATTCACCTCTTTGTCAGCCACTTCGGCTGACAATAATTGGAAGGGATTTTTTTTTTTTTTAATTTGTTTATTGTTACCGGAATTTATAATGGTTGGAATTTCAACTATCTGATTTATTTTTGTGAAAGCAGCTGAATCTTATTTATTTAATTCCATAACTTCTCTAAGGAAATAGCAGCATATCTTTCCCCCACCTGAGAGGAACCAAAAGAAATGCAAGTTAAAATGACAACAACAAACCACCACCACCACCAGTAATCCAACAACAAACCAAGAACAAAGAAGTTGAAGATCTTTGCTCTTAGAAGTACTAATATCAGAGAAAGAGTCAGAAAAATTTGAAGGCAACCTTAGAACTGTTCCTAACCTTATTATTATATCTGTTTTGGCAGAAAGAGAGATGGTATAGAATATTCAGTGCACCACAACATTTCTGTCATGACATCTCTCACAGGCAGGATTCGGGTCAACTCCCCCAAAAATCCTGATCCTAGTTGTAGGATTGTATAAAAGAGGATAAGGAAGGTACATTTTGAAATGCAATTTAAAATTTATGGTGTCTTGAAAAATCTCACTGGGGTTTCCACGCTGTCCTGCCTCCCAGCACAGAGCTTAGCCAAGGACTGGAGACATAGCTAGTTTGTTACCATCACACCTGAGGGATGCTGGCTAGAGGGAACAGAAAGTGATCTGGTAGCAAGACGGTTAGTGGTCTTTCCTGATTAATTTAAAGAGTAAGGAACCTTTTGAGGAGAGAATCAAATCTGAATAAATCTAGAATGTTAAATCTGGTTTATAAAAGTAAACATAAGGCCCTAAATCCAGACCTTTTCCATTAATGGAACCAAAAAACATAAGTTAACGTAAGTAATAGGAAGTTATCTGTGTTAATATAAATAATATAGATGTGTTAATTTAAGTCATAGGAAGATATAACCATTTGGACTTGTTTTAAGGATGATTTCACAAAAACTGGTACACAGAAAAGCATCCTGTTCCTCTGGGTCTGGTGATCCTGCAACTCAGGTGGTAGAAGCAATTGCATTACTCATCATCCTATTGTGCTTCTCCAGTGTACAGAGGGGAACATCTTATTTTCCAAGCTACACAGTCTGTTTGAAAGTACACAGTACATAAGACAATGTGAAAGAGGTACCTTTTGGTACATAAAGAGGAATCCCTGGCAGCAGAAAGAGAACCCAAATTCAGCCCAAACTTAAAGAACATTTAACCAGCTTAATAAAAACAAAAATACCCAAAACATCAAACAAAAAAGAGAAAAACACACTCTTTGGGTGTTGAAAAAGAGACTTCTTATACAATCTGGGAAAGTGGATAAGAGTGCCAACACCTTTCTTAGCTGTACAGAGAAGTAACCTAAATGCAGAACATGATGAATATATCAGGAGTCACTCTAACGTAATTTAGACACAAATGTGAGGCATTTTGCTACTGTCTCTTGTGCACATCCACAAAGACATGCATGTATTTTTCTACACATGCTCTTAAAGCCATCTCAAGGACAGAGAACAAAACCATTTTGCAGGATTTAAATCAATTTTTTTTTAATATAGTCTTAAGTTACTTTGCACGGTTTTAATCACCACTGACTTCAATACTCTGCAGCATACCCTGGAAGTTACTCATTTTCTCTTTCTCAAACCTTAAAAATAAAGATTTCCACATCTAGTGTTTACATCCATGGTGATTTATGTAGAAATTGCACATTCAGAAGACAAAGAAATGTAACATCTGTATAAAGCACATAAGAAATCTTATCTCAGCCTGAAGAGACATTTTCCACCAGAACTAGTGAACTAGAAATTCTGATTTATTGATCTTTGAAGTCAGATGTAGGTATTTTTGGTTGGCTGGCTGATTTTTGTTTTGCTTGTTTTGTTTTGCATTGCCCTTTTGAATTTATGGAAGGTAAGGTCAAAGTGTTAACGCATTAATTCAGCCAGTATTAAAGAGAACTTCTTACATCTTTCCGAGTATCCTTCAAATGTGACATCCTGTTTAATATCTGTATCTGTCATCTCCGAAAAACAATGACATGTTGGAGCTTCAGACTGCCATATGATAGCAGACAGTTGTGGTCCTGTTATTTACTTTAGCAGAGTTTCACAAGGAAAGGAGAAGAGGGAAGAAACCCTGAAGGGGAGAGAGATAAGTTTACTTTCTTGAAAAAATGGCCTTGATTAAAGATTCAAGCTTCAACGAATCTGATTGAATTAAACTTGAGAAGTGTGAACAACACTATTCTTTATGGCTTGCAGCAATTTCTAACTTAAAGACAGGTAACAAGTACAATAAGCTTATATCTGATATTCTGGCTTCTTGCACACCAAGGCCTTAATTCTCAGAGGACGTGTAATTTTGAGATCCATTTTCCTATAAATTTAGTCTTTTCATACCCACATTACTATGTTCTTTCAGAATAGTTGCATGGCATTACTGTAGTGCAATCTTTAGGTACAGTACTAAATAAAAGCAACATTATTATTGCTTTACAGTTGGTAAAACAAAATGCTGTCCATATTTCCAAAATGCCTAGTTCTCTTCAGTGTGATTTCCAAAATTTTCCACAAAAAGAATAAGCAACTGTAAACCTCCCTCTTGACATGAGACTTTTATTTCAGTAAAACTTAACTAAATGCAAGTACATCTTAGTGTTCATATTTTGTGTTTGTGTGTATGTATTTAAATTTTTATTTAAATACACCCTGTACACACACAGATTTATAAATCAACAGTATTACGACTTGACTGTGCTTCCTGGACCTCTGAATTAGATTGAAAAATACCACTTGATTTTTCTTAGAGTGAAATCCATCGTTGCATGATGGCCTACAAACTACTTGAGGCCCACTTATTTCAGGGTTTAAGTAGCACTTCAGTGATGCATAGCCTTGTACAGACAGGATTTTACCTGTAAGGAGCATCCCACTTATTTTCTTTTGATAGTGTTAACTGTGCAGTAGGACCACAAGTGTTTTGTAAAATAATACTGTAAAATTTGATGTTTCCTTCCCTCTCAGTTATACATATACTTATTTAGAGTGGACTTGTTTCCTATTTGAAAAGAAGGAAAAAAAGGGGGTAGAGGGTTTTAAAGTAAAACGGTCTTTTTACTTTATATTACCACTAGCACCGATAATACAAATCTCATAACGAGGTGAGGTGCAATCTGATGTGTAAAGAAGTAAATCAACTCCACTCTTCCTTAATCATGCTATTGTGCATCCTTCATCATAGTAAAATTGTGTCATTTTTTCAGGAAACGAACAAGTGCAGGAACAGTCTGAAAAACAGTTTGTGCACACAAATTTATTATCACCACAGATGAGCATAGCGCTTTGAAACCAGGCTAGGTTTCTTTTCCTGAGAAAAAACAAACCAGCTCTTGTCTACTATACAGTGGCATCAGTGGAAGTCCTTCCATCAGCTTCAAAGAAAAGTGAATAGCGCTTGCAGTGCACAGGCGAAAAGAAGATGAAATAAGATTAGAGAAATGCGTGTGAGAAGGCACTAATTGAAGAACAGGGACTCTGAGAAGAAAGGATTAAGCAGATTATAAATCTGATGTACAGGGAATTGCTTCTTGCACGATCATGAGTTACTCAGAACCAACTGCTATGTTGTGCAGGGACTTCTGTTCCACGGCACTGACTAAGCATTCTCAAGACAGAGCAAGCAGGCTTTTTTCCAAATTTCTTGGCCCTGATTGATACCCAAACACCATGCTCCAGACTGATATAAGAGGAAACTGGGTGAAGCGAATTTTAAGTAACCTGTCAGAATTTACTCCCATAAACATAAGGCAAATAGTTTCAAGTCCAGATGAGCAGTTTCATTACACATATAACAGATCATCAAACAGAAAGCTAAGTTCTATAGTTTTTCTTCCCTGTGAATATTTAGATACCAATAAAATGTCTTGTACTAGTTCCAAGATTCTTGGACATATTAATAATTACAGGCACAAGATCTTGATGAAAAAAGGTTTCAGAAGTTGACAGTGAGGGATGAAACTGTTCAGGACATCTCAATGCTTAAGAGATTTACTGCAGGAAGTAATTTCATGAAAGTCTAGATGCGTACTATCCTAAGAAATATCAACTGCTAAAGCTAAGTAAATGACCTGGTAAACAGTGAAATCTAAATACTATGTATGTGCATATACACACCTGCAGAGTAGATAAGCAATATTTATTCACAGTCATATATACATTTTAGATAAAGTGAAATAAACATCCCATGCCAATTACAGATTTACAGATACTACACTATTTTTTTATGAGGATGCATTTTGGCAAATCATGCAGTACAGGACTACAGAATCATGCATATAGAGAAACCAGTAGCAGAAAATACCTATAGCATAATTTATTTCATAAAAGCCAGAAGGTAAAGATAAAGTAAGTTCATTTATTCTTATGACTACAATGCTGCTGCTAGTATCAGACTATCAGAAAGTCAGATCCTGATAATATACTAAAAAACCCCATGGCATACTAATAATTTCCATACTGGGTAGTAGTAAACAGATTTCTAAACTTTATGACTTTCACAGTTACTTATTGTTTTTGCTTGACAATAATTCCTTGATTTGGGTAGACCTAAGACTAGAATACAACCAAGAAACATAAAGAGCAAGGATCCAGGCTTCAGCTCAGGTTTAGGACACTGTAGTAGATCATGATGGTTCAGAAGTTATAAAAGACTAGAATAATTCATTATACCACCAGAAAAAATGACTCATGAATTTACCATCTGGAAGTGTTATTACATTGTGTGTCCCAATTATTTCCCTAAGCTTAGCACAAATCTTCAAAGAGTGGCAATTTAATTACACAGAGGGTTAAAATTAAATTCCACAAACGATTGAAAGGCCTCCTCTCCAGTGCTGCGTTGAAGAATCTTATTAGGAAGATGGCACTTGATGAGACTATTCCTTATGCCATGAAAACGAAGCAAGCAATTGCCCCTAAGCAGCATCTACTGCGCCGCTTGCCCATAAAAGCAAAAGCCTTGGGTATGTTTTGCAATCAATGTATATCTAGTTTTGCACATGGTTAGCAACCAGCCTGCCCCAGGTGTAATTGTACACACCTTCTGCTGCCACACCTGAAGATGCTGACTGAAATCTTTCCAAAGCTCCTGTGCAGCCAGGCCACTAGCAGGAAC
>NW_010269022.1:75954-116234 GCF_000690775.1 Eurypyga helias
GCCTACATTTGTGCTGTAGCTTGACATTAGCCAGGTTTCCTTCAGTTACATAAAGGAGTTTCTGAAGTTTATTCTTTCCACTTCTAAAACAACTGCCTCTCAACACATGAGGCAAGCTTATGTACGGTTGCCAGAAATAGTACCTGAGTATGTAATACACACCTGATACTGCAGGTCCCCAGCCTTCTTTTAGGGGTCAGAGAGAAGGCAGACTGTGTGGCAACAAATTGACTCAAGTCTTCCCCTTCACGGGTGGGGAAAGAGAAGTGAACAAAACAATTAATACACACACTTACCATTAGGGACTATCTGCTTCAAATTTACGTTTACTACAGGTACTTCCCTCAAGAGAAAGCTGCACAGAGAGCACCAACACAGACCTTGGGGCAGGCAGCTCCCTTTATGCTTGGCATATGCTACTTGGAGATGCTGGCTAGGCATCAATATCCCACTGCTCCTAATATATTCATGACCTGTTTGTGTAAATGAAGGTTAAGATCTACCAAGGGAATGAATATTTCTACCGTAGTCCTTCTGAGAGTGTAATGGTTGCTGAGTTGGGCTGGAGAGAGTAAGTATGCGGCAAAACTTGCTGCTTCACAGTTTTCACGCCTGCCCTCCAGAAGAGTTATGAAGTCAGTCCAATCTCTGCAGTACAAAATAGGCACCTCAAACCCAAGAGCCAGCTCAGACTACTGCCAAACTTCAAAACAACTCCAAACTTGCTTGGTGTCGGGAGTGCTGCTTTTCCCTTCTGGGGCTTTTTTTTGGTTTGGGGTTTTTTCAGCATATTTGTGTCTCTGCACTTTCTCTGAGAAGTCAAAAGGAAAGGCAGAAATAACAGAATAATGTGAGAAAGGTCAGTCTGCTGACAGTTCCAACCCGATTTTCAGATCAGAGAAGCTGGGGAGGGATAAGCTTTGGGTATGTGTGGGGATGTTTCAGACATTTTCAGGTTTGCTTATCAGAATCTGAAAAACGGAAGAAACCAACGACCGAAACTCTTACAATAAAAATGAAAACATTCTCATGCACACGTGTTAACCCTGTAGAAGCCTGTGATTTGGGTCTTGTTTTCACATCTGAGTCTCATTTCAGGGGTGACAAGGAACAAACAAAAACCCACCACCATACAATCTTGGTCCCAAATGGCATTCTCCAACATGCAGCATTCTTCAGACACAAACTTGTCTCATTAGGATGGGCTTACAGGGGGCACTTGAAGCCCATCCTGTCCTTTCTCTTTACTAGAGGGTCCATGTGTTGACAAGAGAACAATGGGGAAACTTTACTTTGTTTAACTGTACACTTGCTTGCAAATATACTTGACTGTATCCCTGTATTATTTATTGGATCTAAAGACTCTGAAGAACTAATGAAGTGCTATAAACCACTCAGGAGTAACAAGGGAATTTCACCCCTAATGTAAAATTTAAAATATTTTAGACTTCAGGTTAGCTTTAGCAGGTCTACATTTTCTCTTATGCATATTACTAGTAATTTCTGAATAAGCGTAAAATTAATATTTTACTTGAATGAAAACATATTGAACTACTTGATCTGAAAATCAACCCGTCAATTAACTTAAATACATAATAAAGAATTTAATTGTATGAGTCACAAACTTTTTTTGGTGAAAACTTTTCAAATGTTGTGTAAAAAAGCCAAATATCAAGTGAGCATGCTCCAGAAATAAAAGAATTCTCTTTATAAAAGCGGAGGTTTTAGATTGATTTCCTAAATAATTCCAGTCCAAGGACTTCTCAAAAGAAAATCTACAATAAAAAAGTGTTGAGTGAAGAAAACTACACTGAAATACCACTGTATGGGAGAGTGCAGGAGAACAGTGTGTGTGGAGACAGATAACTGTTAGCCTCCCTACACTTTACTGAACAGATTTTACTAACCTAAAAATGTCCGATTTAATTCTCGGTGTGCAAAGAGGAACAAAACAAGACAGACCCTGTTTCACAGATGTGATTTTAGGTATTTGCACCTTCTAATGGCTCCCCCGCAACTGCCCCTTGGAGTTTGTTTTGTTTGTTTACATTTGCTGGTTGGTTTTTAGACGGAGCAGTAAAAGGCATAATGACGGCAGCGACACTAACCAATGCTATTAACTGTGCTTTTGTACACCACTGCTGTAGCTCTGACACTCAGTCTTACTAACTACATAGTAGAATTTAAGCTGGATCATTTAAATAATGATAAAGCTGTCAAGACTCTGATGTGATTTTCTTCTTGAGCAATTCACCTTCTATTACAGGTTTTATTGTACTTTATAGTGGGCATCTGTAAATCTGTGGATCAGCTTAGCTCCCTCATTTACACCCTTTGCACGTACTACACGGTTTTAACTGACTTACTTTAGAAGGATTCACAGTAGTTGCTAGGAAACCTTTCTGTGTTCTTTTCACTTCTTATATAGCATTAGCTTTTCAATTGATAAGGCTGTACCTTTAGGTACAGAGGGATTTAAGCAGAATCAAACAATGACGGTAGGACTGCAGCATAGATAAGAAAAAAAAAAAAAAGGGGGCGGGGGGGCAGGCAGCGTGAAAATCCTTATTCTTTGTACAGGTAATACAGAGGATTAGAGCAAAAGAAAGGACATAGCACATTTTCCATGAATACTTTTTAAAGATATTCTGCATCATATTAAGAAAAGCAGCAAAACAAGACTTCTTACTATAGGTTAAAGTTTATAAATGTGTAACTGACTGTAGCAGAGAAGCTATTTGATTGTGCTACTTGTTTGACATGCCATGTCTTCCTGGGGATAATTTCCAATGGTAGTATTATAAAGCATTTTTCTGTATGAGGGAAGGATCCCTCCCATACAGCTTTAAGGAAGTAAATGTCTTTGCCAAAAGTACCCCTATTGCAAATGCATTCCCACCAAGACCATGCAGCTGAGTCACACTTTTTTCCTAAAAAAAAATTTCCTCAGGTTATCAGACACATTGCCTGTGTGAGAGCACCACAGAGCCATGTAGAGAGTGGGGAGATTAAGGAAACTTTACCCTTATCTACTGTAAGCTACATTGCCTTAATGCTTCTCATCTCTACCGGGATAAAATAGTCTCACCTTTCATTAGGAAACAATATTTTCCCAACCAATCCACGTATACAAATGTGTACCTGATGCACAGCAGCAGACACATTGCCTGTGTGAGAGCACCACAGAGCCATGTAGAGAGTGGGGAGATTAAGGAAACTTTACCCTTATCTACTGTAAGCTACATTGCCTTAATGCTTCTCATCTCTACCGGGATAAAATAGTCTCACCTTTCATTAGGAAACAATATTTTCCCAACCAATCCACGTATACAAATGTGTACCTGATGCACAGCAGTAATTATGTTACTTTCAGAAGATTTTCTATGATGCCATTTTCCTCTGCCTCAAAGAATCCCATCTCTTTTCAAAAGTTTCAGATTTTATCTGAGCAGGCCCACGGATTCTCCTCCATCTGCCCACCTTCCTGTTCCTGCCGCACCGGGGTGCTTCAGTGGCCTCAAAGCCTGAAGGTAGCTGCTCAGCCAAGAGCGTAGTATGCTCTTCGCACTGCAACTCAGCTGAACAGCACCACAGCTATCGTTTAATAGGTCTTATGGTAAATTTATGTATAGGGGAAGATAATTTTTTTCTTTCACAACTGAAAAAAGAAAACTGTCTTTTAGTGTTTATTCAAACAGTCTTTTCTACTTCTTTATAATCTGGGACAGCTACAAAACTGTCAGAGTAGGTGATCCTGTAGGTAGTTGCTTTTTTCAAAGTTCCTGAAAACCAAACACAACAACATTTTTTTTGGTGGTTTGTTTTTTTTAGTAGAGATTAGAGAGTCTCATAACATGACTCGCTCACTTCAGAAAAGAATCCAGCCCATTTCTTCCAATAGCCTTACTCAAATCTCTTGGGTTAACAAATATGGGTTTGCATTACCACTGTCTTGGGTAGAGTGAAATTTTTAAACACCTACTTTCTACCAGTCAATATGAAAAAGAAGAGGAAAGTATTCCCCAGCATCTTGCTTTCAAACCAGCCAAATCAGAGAACATAAAAGCATGTGAGTGTGTGGAAGTAAGAAGGCTATCATACCTTTACCCCTAATGTAGGCTGCCAAATACATGTTTCAAATAATAAGACAAAACCACAAATTCATGAGTGAGTTTAAAGTTCATGAAGTTTAAAAGTAAACAGAATACTGAAGGAGTGACTGGCTACACTCCGTATCATTAACTTCATGCACTAACCCCTGTGCCAAATCCACATCAGCCCTTCTGAAAGGTGTGTGTCTGAAGCAAACGTCATCTCAGACAGATTTGAAAACATCCCGAGATAAAAGAGAATTCGCCACCTCCAGTCAAAAAGAATACCCTTTCCATTAAAAACATTCGTCAAATTCTCATTGTAGGCTGTCTGGTTTAATCTTTTAAATAACCTTCTCTTATTACCCTTTTCCCACTACTGTTAAAGAGTCTTAAGTACTCAATATTGTTTTAGCATCAAAACAATCACTTATATACTGCATCTAAGTCATCTCTCAATCTTTTTGATAAGTTAAACAGATTGACTTGTTTAAATCTTTTATTGAAAGGCACTTGGTCCAGTCTTTCCTTTTTTTTTTTTGGTAACTTTTCTACAAGCCTTCCAGCCTTCTAACAACCTTTAAAGTAGGGACAATAGACTTATGTGCAAAATGGCAATATCAATCTCTCAGGGATGTGTGCAAGGTAAAGCACCCACCCCTTTTCCAAGAAAACTCTCCATTTATGCATCACAGTCTTGCATGAGCTCCTTTAGCCACGAGATCAGACAGAAACGTTCACTATGTGAAAAGAAGGCTAAGTTTTAAAAGAATTTGTAGAAGTAGAGAGTTATGCAAGACATCTTTCATTACCATACAGCCAATCATTCAAAAGACTTGATCAGCATTACACTGGATACTCCTTTTCTTTGAGGCCTTTCTCCTTGATGACATACTTTGAAACAGTAAAATCAACTGAAAAGATACAAAAGTAACGAACACCCAAACCAAACAAAATACAAACCTCTGATGTTAAAAACCAAAAGAGCAGCTCTCCATGTAGGATATGCTCTCAAGAGTCACTCCGAAAGTGGCAGAAGAAACATTATAGCACATAGGCTGAACCTCTCCCTTCAGTATCATCACAACTGACTTTGCATCGTACGCCTTCTATTATTCTTGTGCATATTTCCTAAAATGTCATACGAATTAAGTTACCTACCACAGATTTATGTTGCAAACAATAAAAGAAAAAGAAAGAAGAAGGAAGAGGAGGAGCAGGGACTTAAACATATTTCAAAAGGCTCAAAATAACTCTTCGCTTGAAACTGAATTCTTAACACCAACAGATGGAAATTTAGAAAACGAAATTCCCAAGGATAACTACTAAAAAATACTTTCATCTTTTGGTCAAATAGTTTGGGTCACATTGTCCTGAAGAGATCATTAATGAAATATATAGATGAATCTACATTTGAAATACTGTGGAGAGTCAGTAAAAAGGACTAATGCAAAGCAAAATAGCAAATTTAAATTATAACAAAATCATTTGAATTGGGAAATACAAACTAATATACCTACAGGAAAATTTGACTGCTTCTCTTTCTAAAATACACAAAAGTCATATTAGCTAAAAGTATACAGAAAAGACTGCTTTCACTCAGAATTAATTGTGTTTGCAAAGGCACTCTGAGAATATATACAGAACTAGACTAGATTAGCTCTCATCTTCTTTACTCCTATCTTCCTTAGAAAGAGATATATGAGGGTTTGAAGTATCGTATTCTTCCAAGAGGAAAGGCCTGAGGAATGTTGCTGCACATCTCAACCAGCAACAATAGACAACGTACTAAGAATTTGTATGGAACTAGCTTATGCTATGCAGGTAAATACAGCATCCTTCCTACACAACTGACATTGTTATCTGGTCTACTATTGAAGTAAGTTAGGGTTAAATATGAGTGATGAAAACTGAGTCCTCTATTTAACTTTTGCTTACCAAAACTAAATCATGCATTCCATACTAGGTTACTTATTTTTAAAGAATGTTGTGTAGGAAAGAATAGTTTAATTCAGTTTCAAAATTGCACTTGAGGAGAATGAGACTACTAGACTATTTTAGGTTTCGAGTTCTCTACTTCAGCTAGCACAGTGTCACACACCAAACAATGAAAACAATACCTAAATTGTACGCTTATTTGAGATGGCTGTTCTCACTTGAAGATGCAACTAAAAGCTCTCATTCAGCCAGTCACACTACTTCTACCAACACAAACACGTTTGTGCATTAACTCTGCATGAGATGTATCTGAAATGCCCAGAGGTTAGCAAACCCTCCATTGTGACAACCTATCTACTAGCTCGGTACACTAACTCATTGGTAGGACCGGTTTGCTATCAAATTCCTATTCGGTCTCCTAGAAGCACAAATCATGATTTTTTTTTTTTTTAAACTATGATTAATTCTGATTTTTAAAATTACAGGTAATTGGGGAAGAACATAACTTTGTGTATTGTAACTCTCAACTTTTCCTGTTGTATTTTTTAAATAACTAGCAGTTATTTCTTGTCTTTCACAACTTTGGTTGCACCACTGAAGAATTAGTAGAACTCACCATCTTTTGATATTGCTAGAGTCTTGACAGGTAATACTGCATTTCCCACAGTTCAAGTATGTCAGATATTAAGAAGTATTCTCATCCTTGAGAGAAATGCTAGTTATACACAGGGAGAGAAAAAAAAAGACAGAAAAAAAAGAAAGAGGAAGGCTTCCTTAACAACTAGATGTTAAAAGCACATAGACTGTTGGCATACGTGGGTTATCCTTACTCTGCAAAGGCAGTGGTACTCATTTGCTTCAGTATCTCCATGCCCAGTCACCTCCCAAGTATGATACAACTCCTTGTATGCAACTATGATTCCGAATCAAGTCCAGGTGAAGTCCTTCTCAAGTCTTGAGAGGGCTGACAGAATGAGACACATACACTGAAAGAAGAGACACAATTCTCATATCCTAGCTCCTGTTTATGATCAAACTGCCCTTCAGCTTGTGAGCATTTCTTATCAGTCCCTTCAACATAGCAATATTCTCATTGTCAAGTGATATTAATGACCTCATGAGTTTTTTCTTCATCTTCCAATTACTGTTCCCTCATCCATCATACTTCCATGATGTCTGTGTAACTATACCTGAGCTAAAGGTCTTCTCATCCACAACAGAATAACAAGTCAAAAAACAGCTACTATGCTGTTTAGACTTTTGTAATTAAAAGAGGGTTCCACAACTGAACTTAAATGGTCTCCCTTGTCTTCTGCGTCCTTCTTTTCCCCTCTCTCCATTCAATGTTCAGCATGCTTGAGTGTTTCTTTCCAAAAATCCCTTACATCATGTTTTCCACATCCTCCACAACGAGTCAGAAGGGATCAAAACCACTGTTCTACAAATTAAAAGACCTGTATGGCTTTTACGACACCTGCAAAGATACAGCTGTAAAGGCGTTGCTGGCTCTTTCCCCTTTTGATTACTGAGCAAGTCAGCATTACCTTTGGAAGTGCTTGTGTACTCAGACAGGTAGCTTCTAAATACACATGGGATTTCTGAAGGGGAAAAAACCACCCTACAAAATCTGTTGATGCATTTCTGGAAATACTATCGCTGTCATGAATCCCAAACATTATAACAGACTGTAGTGACAGATATAGTAAGCATTTGAAAACTGATGATTAAACAAGTTTGTTTTCCTGTGCCAAATGTAGACTTGAGAAGGAAACAGCTTACATGGGTAATAATGTTTGCTTTGGATCGATATGCAGTAGATTGCCCGGTGCTGATTATTTTGAACAAATGCACAGCTCTATCCCTTGTAATAAAAATCTGGCTGCCCTTTGGTACTCATGAAACTCATAAAGGTTAAACCTTTAGCCTGAAGGAAAAAAAGATCCTTTTCATCCAATGAAAATTAATAGGACTGAGCATCCCTCCCCTTGCAGGCAGCTGTAATTTTCAGCTAAGAGGCACGGAGGTTTAAGAAGAACTGATGATGGAAAGTTCTTGTCACCAACATGAACACATTTTAAAGGCGGCTAGCAGCAGGCTCACACTGAGAACTGTCCGTCTGAGGCGATGCCAGTGGTACTTAGCACAGCTGCTCATGGCCGTGCGCCTAATTGAATGCTGTTTGTCTCAAGATTTTCCAGCGGCCCATTTCAAGTGGCAGCACACAGCTGATGTGCCATCTAACCCGCACTAACACCTCACCTGCAAAATACATAATTACATTCAAATCTGCTGATTAGATGCAAAACACAAACACGTGCCCGTGGTTGCATTTCAGAAGTAACCGTGCCCATCCACAATGAAGAAAATGAGTGGATTGTTACCTAGAACTGGTCCCACATCCTGTCTCTCCAAAAAAGATTATCGGTAGGAGGGAGGTGTAGGAATTAAAATTTCGTATGATCATTTTTGTATGATGGCTCTTTAAGGCTAGGTAAAATCTACTGTTTGTTTTTGGCACATTTATTTTGCATCCTCACTCTTATGTAAAGGTTTGTAAAACATATTTCTGTGATGCTAAAAAAGGAAATCTTCTGATAAATTACTTCTTACATATATAGAATGAGCTGTCAAGTTGCTTGATTTATAAAATTAGATGATGTTAATCTAATATCTCTTAATATAACTGCTACTTTCATGTCAATCTTTTTTACTAGAGCATGTTTGTTCCAGATTTATTTATTTTTTAATAACTAATGTTCACTTCACAGCGAAGTTTATGTTTGTATTAAACTAATTTACATTCATTTGAAAATGCTGAATCCAAGCCATTTCTTTTTTTCCACTGGGAATACAGTCAAGCACAGTTGCTGCCGAATAACTATTTGGAAAATATGTTTTTATTATTGTTGTGTCCTCAGGTGATTACATGCAGTGGCTCATCTGAGAGGTTATCACAGTGGACTATCATAGTACACCAGAGCAGGTAACAGCTAAAACCCTCCAAACAGAATCTAAACCTTGAATTTAGGAATAACTTCTTAAGAATTACTTAAAATACTGCATTTATGTAGTATAATCAATTAAATTCACATCCACAACGAGACATGAACCATAGTTTGGTTTTTTTCTTTTACCTTAGAAAATAGTCAAGCATTATTTAGCCTTGCTAAATTCCATGTGTTTTAAGGTGATCTACATTAAATTAATGATTTTTTACATTAAAAAAACCAACTACAAAAAAAAAAAATTGTTTCAGGTATGCTACCCAAAAAAGAAAGAAACAACCTTGAAAGTCTGTGTTATATTAAAATGATACATAGCAGACAAAACCAATCTCTTGAAAGAGATTTATGACAAAGGAAAAGCTTAGGGAAGCAGGCTTGTAATGAGTGAACTTAAGACTCTCCCTTTGCATCTTCAGAATTTGTGCATTTTGTGAAGAAGGGTCTCACTGAGGAAAGTGATGATCTGCATATCTAATGAAAGTCTGTATGTGTTCTATAAAACCATAAGAAGGAAGCTTCTGCAAACAATCATAAAGCTGACGCTTCCTACTTTTACAGGCCACACAGCCTACTTCTAATCTAGCCTTCAGGTAGACTCCTAAGTGTAAGATCCTTGCTAGGGGAAGAAGCTTCTAATAGCCCGTTTTGCCACCAGTGTCATCCCCGAGCTGAGGCTACCAGCTTTGGAGCTGGCCATGTATTCTGCAGGTGGGATGCTGCTAAAGACCATCACAGTAGTTTTGAGATAGGTGAGATTTGGAAATAAAAGCAACCTCATTCTTCTATTTTTTCTCTTGCGTACTTCTAACCCCAAAGCTGTAGTAACTTCCTGACCCCCCCACTACGAGTATGCTCCCATCAGTACTTTGTTTATGTTCTTTACTCCATAGGCATGGGTTTATTCACTCTCTTTTTAATTTTACAACATTAATGAATCTCCTAGAGGTTTTCCACATTTAAATCTCTTACTTTGTCAAACTAATTAGTGTTGTTTTAATCACTTTCATATCTCAGAGCATCCACATCTTGATAGGTGCTTAAGAGAGAAGTATAAAGGCACAGCTCCTTCCCTGAAGAGCTTGAAATCATTCTCATTGAAATAGTTCAAGAAAGCAGCTATTGTTAAAACAGACTTTACAAATCATACTTTAGGAACTTCTATTGAACTGTTAACCTTCATATTGCATCCATCATGATTTTTATATCAAATCTTTCTTTGATAAACTGTTCAACAATTACTTTTTAATAAACTCTCTCAAGAGTGTCTCTTACCTCACCAAAATAATTGACATGCTTTAAGGACATTTTTTACACAGTACTGCATGACAAGGAAAAAAGAGATTGACTTAGAGCAACTTTGGTAAACTAACAAGAGAAACAACTGCTCCAAGGAACTGACTTTATAAACAATAGCCTTTTGTATAGACTCCAGATTTCACCAAAATTCAAGTGCAGTGTGGCAATATGATACACACTGATAATGTGCAGTGTAAAGGCTTAAAGAACAAATTACTGGGGGGCTACTGTAATATCACACAATTAGAGGGGCATTTTAGATTTCTTATTACTAGAAGTGAATTTTAAGAGAGAATCTGACTGAGAATTATGACTCAGTTTTGTGAAAGCACTGTATTTAATCACCTTAGGAGCAAATCTGAACTCTTGATTTATTCTCTGTCACCCAAATTCTGTTAACAAAGAAAATAAACTACATCTTTTTAAAAGACTCATCTATTATTCTAAACTCTCGTATGTCTTTTTAATTTTAAAATTAAATATCCTGGATATTAAGTTGCAAAATACTGTCTTTAAAAACTCATTTCAATGTATTAATAAGATAAGCTACTGATTACACTAGTCCAGGTGTTCAGAACTGCTTAGATATCTCTATGGAGCACGGCACTGTGCCATATCATCATATTGTACCTTTTGTCTGGCTCATTTTGTTAGCAGAACATTTCAATAATGTACCAAAAAAAAAAGCTTCTACGTTTCACTTTATTTCATTCATTGCTGTTCTTATCCACACCAGAATTACAGTTTTTATTCGAAGGTGTTATGTGGGAGGTGATGAAGAGCCCAATGAACCTTCTTTATTTCCTTTCTTCCCACTTGTGGTAACAGGTCATACTGGGGTTTAGCTAGAAGAAGAATTTGAGTGGCCCTGCGTTAAGAGAATAATTACAGTGCCATAGCTACGCTGATATAACTCCCCCATGTGGATACTCTATTCCAAGGATAAAAAATATTTCATTCTAGAATAATTACTCTGCGTTTTAATTCTATCTGAACAAAGTCACTTCCCCTCCAAAGGGAGAGACCACGTGGGAAGCATATCAAGATATCTAAAAGTGTAGTTTCTTCTTGTGATCTAACCCTCTCGGGGATCCTGAGGTGCTGGAATGGCCCCGACTCCAACTCACGAAGTCTCCACATACTTCAGTCAGGGGAAGAGCATGATCTGCCATGCAGTCTAGTCAAAGAGCCCTCTCCACAGCAAAGAGGTGTGAAAAAACGGGATACCATGACATATCTCAATGCTACTGGGTAAGTACCTAATATATAGATTAGTATCAGCCTGAACTGAAAGGATGAATTTTCCCTTGGTTAATTGTCTAGACTAAAATCAAAAAGTTCATCAATTTGTTTTCTGATGGGCAGTTGAAAATTATGATTTCTTTGACAAAAATAGCTTTATAGAAAAAGCCTAGGCAGTCCCACTTACAGACTTAAGTAACCGAGTAACATTTAGTCTAGGGACAGAAGTAAGGTTACAAGCGTCGTAGAAACTATTCACTTTTTTAACATATACAAATGCTTTTCAAGTTCTTTTTCAAAATGGATCTAAGAGGCTGAATACAGACACAGGTAGAAGATCTGTTTTCTAGACTTGCAGGCTATTTCCACACTTCCACTTAACATATCAAAAAGGCTGTGGATTAAAAATGCCAAAATAGGTTAATTAATATAAGGGAAAAGAAATAGATATGAAGTTCTATTATTTACTCCAGCCTTTCTTTTCTCTCTTAGGAAGAGTGAAGGTCCTCGATGGTGTTAGATAAAAAAAAACAGACTACAGCTGATCTAGAAATAGAATAAAAGTTTTTCTATTGCTGCCATGATAAAGTGTGGATTATTTAGAGCTGCCTGATCACGAGTGATGTCAAGAATACATTTTGCACCACTGGCATGGAAAGAAATTCTCATTATTACTAGCGGACCCCTACCACAGCCTGAATACAAACAGTTAAGTTCACAGTATCTGAACTTTCAACATCACCAAGACAGAACTATTTTTAGCTATAAAGCTATTTTGCAGCACTTGATTTTTCTTAAGAGTGCAATTTTTAAAAAGAAAGTGCCTTGGTTACTGCTTTGCAGCTTTACACTTCAGTTAGTAAAGTGTCATAGGTTTTAAAGACCATCTGAACTTCCCCTTGAAAGGTATGAAAATACTCCTGGATGACTTCTAAACAACAGACTTGAGGGCAGACGCTTAGCTTGTGTAAATCAGTATCACTCCATTTAAGTTAATGGAACTATGCCAAGATACAAACTTTCATCTGACACGGTCTATTTTTTGCTTCCAATTATTCTTTCATGGAGTTAAAGAACAAAAGAGTTTCCAAAGAGATCTTTCTGGGTACAGACTGACCTCCTCGAGCCTGACTGATACCATAAAATGGAACTTCAGCTGAGGAACCAAATGCTGCATCCCATTTCCTTCAACAACAACAATCTGAAATAATGATCTATAGGCGCTTACTGTTGCCAGCACTTTTTAAATGTTTCCCCTTGTGCCTCAACAGTTGAAATCCCAGGAAGTTAAATCAGCTTGCAAATTTGACTGAATCAACACCTGCTCATCCAAAACAGATTTTAACTACAGGAAGGAATTCTTCAGTCTCATTTGGAGCAGCAAAAAACAAAACACAGAAATGATGGCCAAGCAATTTCAATGCTCTGCAGGAATACAGAATTAAGCCATAGTATATTCCAAAAACATTCTGGTTTTTACTAATTCCAGTACACAACCAGGCCCAGGTTAGAAGTACGTAAACCATTTGTCATTCTTCTATTGAAAAACAGTAAAATATAGCCACACATCTTGTCTCACACAATGTGAATCTAATTGAAAAAATGGGAATTAATATCACAGTATCATTAATAGCTTCTGTTTCCTTTCATTTTCTTACATGCCTATACATTGATACACATAACAGCGTGATATACTGAAAGCAAAACAGTGGGATATGTAACATCCAAAACAAGTAATTTTCTTCTGTTGCTGTGAATTCTGTCAAACCCGGTTTTAATATGGTCTTGCAATCATAAACAGATGTAAGTTTCTATATTATATATTATATACTTTACAACAGTATTAAAATTATTCCCAAGTAAAATGTTCAGGAAGCAGATTTCCTGTTTTGCAGACAGCCTTAGCTGACAAAGACTTCATATTTAAGATGATACTTGAGCAGCTATATTTAAAATGCCAGAGTAAACCTCAGGAAAGAGCCCAAATATGCAAAAAATAGGTACAAGACTTTGAAGTGCATTGCGTATTCATTTGTCATGCAGCAGTATTATACATCATGTATGTTTTCATTCCCCATTTACGCCAGGAACACCTCCATCACTGGACCCTGATCCTTGTAACAGCTAACACATACCTAACTGGGTTCACAGAAGCACCTTATCTTGCAAACAGTCCCTTGATTTTCAAGTGATTCACTGTTGTGAACACTGCTATTAGTCTTTATCAGTGCATCACCATCTCCCAATGAGCAGCAGAGAGGTGACCCTCCATAGAAATAAATGACAGGAAAGAATGAAACACATCGACACACAAAGAAACAGAAAAATAAAGAGAGGACAGAAAAGGATAAAGGGGTCTTAACTGAAGTTAACTTTTAGTATTGATAATAATATCTCAAGCTGCTTTGCTGAAGTTGTACCAAGGGAGTGACACATTCATAATTATGCTGCAAACGTATTATATGTATATGCAGAGCTTGTGCAATATTTTTACTGGAAATTTCCCTGCTTCTTTAATTTTGTGCCAGCTTTTTATGGAGCTCTGTACTATTGTCAAGGGAACTGTTTGTATTTAGTTCCCTGTAGAAGGGGGTGAGGATTACACTAAGACTTTAAGAAGAAGAGAGATAACAAAGAAAAAAGGCAATAAAGAAGAGACATGGGAAAAAATAGAACATCCATAATCTTGTAGTTCTCAACCTTTTAAATCAGTCAAATAAGGATGAACAGTAATTTAATATATTCTAAGACCAACAAGAAGTGAATTTGGGAAGGCTGCACCTTACAGAACTGGAAGAGTCACTTTTTGCAAAAGCTTTTATAGTCCATGGCAAGTTTCTGAAACAATTTGATAAACAATAAACAGAAGTTTGGTGTTTCTGATTTTTGGACTGTGTCATAGTAGCTAACGTTACATTAGGTGCTGTGATGCTTGGGAAGTACAGTCATGGAGCTAGGATTAAACTCTCACTATGCAGAGACAGTTTGATTACGAATAGGCTCATGTTGATTATACATGCATAATGTGCAGAATTACTAGCTGGAGTGAAGAACAACTACTGGTCAAATATTGTAATGGTAGAATTAACAAGGGGGGAGCAGGTATACTTACTTTTGAGGCCACAACTGCAGCACAGCATCACATTATCCCATATTTCTAATTGCAGCATTACACAAATACACCACAAACCCTGAAACTCTCCATCATGACCATCAGAAATAATGTTTATGCCAGTAACTATGTTTAATCCCCCCCTCCAGTGAAACATACTGCTAATGTCTGATAGGTTTTTGAAGACATGGAAAGCTCAAAACACTTTAAAAATGCAAGTAATCCACTTCCTAAGTCAAGACCAGAGAACAGGGCAAATCTCTTCATAGTCAGAGGAGCTGATCAGATGATGCCATAAAGATCCTGTTGCCCACAGAATGGATGAAAGACCTGGCCAGTGATGCACACTGACTCAGATGATTCAGGAAGAGTACTTAACCTGCATGAGTTTCTTGGACAATAAAAGCTCGCTGGGTTTACTATCCCTGCGCAACAGATTTAGTAGAGTTGCAGTGCCTCTGCCCTCTGCAGTCAGTTTTCAGTCCCACAGTTCCAGGGGTGAGAGGGATCTCCTGGGTACTCTTAGGACAAATGCAGGAGATCCAAGCTGGCATTAGATCTGCAGTGCTTGACACGAAAGACAAAATGCTTAACAACAGTTCCAGTCAAGGAAGTGCAAGTGGGAACATGGAGTTAGAAAAAGAAAAGTGACATGACGGAATGACAATTTGATATGGAAAGAGGGAAGAGAGCGTCAAAACTGACATAGGACTTGTAAGCCTGAATGACAGGGAAGATGCTAAAACCACTGATGAACATATAAGAGGAGATGTCAGGAGAAAGAGAGGTGCAGTCATGAAGAAGAGGTACATCTAAGCCAGAATACTGAATACAGCTAAAAGATGGCAAGGGAAAAGTAAGACAGTGTTAAGACCTAAGGCACAAAGGCCTTCTCCATGGACCAAGGGAGAGGAACAGAAATAGACTCAGAAGTAGGACCAAAATTTTCATATCTATTCAGAGAAGTGAAGCACTAAAAGCAGAAGTTATATTTTTCTGTTCTGAACTATTAAATCTGTTACAGATCACTGTATTTGGTGAAGAATGTAGTTTTGTCATGTACTGAATCCTTATCAAAATTACTCTTGGGACAGCCAAATATCATGTAACCGACTCTGAAGTCCTATACAGAAATGTGTTTGACACATCACAATGTATTAACACTGAGAAGCTGTCTAGATGGCAATGTAGGAACATTGACCTTGGATGTCTAGGCTGTCTAGGATGCTCCAGAGGCACGAGTAGAAGAATCTGAGTTTGACCTTGGGAGGTCTAAACCCTACTATGGTGGACATCTGGAACAAAAAAGACAGGTGCTGAATATACATGATATTTTGAAAAGTGACTCAAATATGGATGTTAATAATAGAATTCTAGCAGCATGGGGTTCGGTGACCATATCTCTCATTGCAAATACAAACCTTGGAGATGGGGAATTGCTCTATTGTGGCCTTAATGCTAGATAAACAACAGAAAAGGAGGAGGAATCCCCGGAAACATGAATCACAGCAGGGTTGAGATCACACTGGGGGAGGAAGCAGTTCACAAAAATTCTTGTTCCAATATTCCAGTTGAAAGTAAATTCCTTCCTAACTTGCCTGCCTGCATTCACTGCTTGCCTGCCACACGTTTAGTTTTACTTTTTGCTTTGATCTTTCCCAAGTGTTAAAAGGAAAATAAGAGTACCTGAAGTCCAGTGAACACAAACTGTGCTATGCAAGTTTTAGGCCTTAACCTCGAAGACTAGTTATGCAGAAGACAGATATGGGATATCTGGAAAAGTGTTAAAGGAGCAAGATATGTGGATGTTGTATACAGGAATAAATGGAGGCTCATCAAAACCTTAAATTCTTAAAATTCAGCAAACACTGAATGACTACTTCAGAATCTTGGACTGTTAGAAATGTCCTTTGAATCTCCACCCTAGAATTCCTCAAGGCCTTTAAGATCTAAATTCCTTTATAAAATCTAATGGAGATTAATAACAGTTCTCACTTAACCCCTAGAATTGCTAATCTCCATGATGTGCTTGTCTTTGCCTGTTAGCCCATCTTTCCCTTTCAGATATTACCCTAATGGCCTCTTGAGTTATTATTTATCTACGAAGCCTGAGGGTCATCCTAATAGCTTTTCTGCTTACACAGAAATAATTTCTAGATATGCAAGCAATCAGTATTTTCAGTTTACTTCATCAACTGGTTTCCTAAATATCTGGTTTTTTGCTTGCCTGTGAAGCAATGGACTCATTTCTTAAACTCCCATTTAACTGAATTCTTAATCAGGTGATCAAAGTTGTTTGGCACTTCTTTGTGCGGTACATTTTTAATGACTGATCTTCTACAACATGCTCATTACTTTCACAAACTACTGGTTATGCCATGATCTGGTAAGGTAACATAATATGCAAAAATATGTCTGGGTCACATCATTACTTGTAGTGGCGTTTTTTTTCTGATCAACATCTGGAAATTACATAATAAATCCTGGGAACATTTATTCTCGTAATACCATCATACAGACTTTACATATCTAAGTCTGATACTTGCCATATGGTGGCTGGAAAGTTGAAATGGGAATTTTTATAAGGATGACAAGAGACCACGAAATATCAGAAGGAAAAAAAGGAAGAGAGGAAGATAAGAGAAGGCAAGAGCAAAGCAGTGAAGATGTTAGAACCGATACTGATAACCACAGAATTCAGAATCATAGAATTAAGTTGGAAAAGACCTTTAGGATCATGAAGTCCAACCCTTAACCTGACACTGCCATGTCCACCACTAAACCATGTTCCTAAGCACCATAGCTACACTTTTAAATATCTTCAGGGACTCAACCGCTTCCCTGGGCAGACCATTACAGTGCTCAACATCCCTTTCGCCGAAGAAATTTTTCCTAATATCCAATCTAAACCTCTCCTAGCGCAACTTCAGGCTGTTTCCTCTTGTTCTATCACTTGTTACTTAAGAGAAGAGACCAACATCCACCTCACTACAACTTCCTTTCAGGTTGTTGTAGAGAGCGATAAGATCTCCCCTGAGTCTCCTCTTCCCCAGGCTAAACAACCCCAGTTCCCTCAGCTGCTCCTCGCAGGACTTGTGCTCCAGACCCTTCCCCAGCCTCCTTGCCCTTCTCTGGATTCAAAGTGCAGCCTCACCAGTGCCAAGTACAGGGGGGCAATCAATTCCCTAGTCCTGCTGGCCACACTGTTCCTGATGCAGGCTGGGATGCCATTGGCCACCTTGGCATGCTGCTGGCTCATATCAGCCCGCTGTCGACCAACACCCTCAGGTCCTTTTCTGCTGGGCAACTTTCCAGCCACTTGTGCCGAAGCCTGTAGTGTTACAGGAGGTTGTTGTGGCCCAAGTGCAGGATTTGGAACTTGGCCTTATTGAACCTCATACAGTTGGCCTTGGCCCATCGATCCAGCCCATCCAGATCTCTCTGAAAAGCCTTTCTACCCTCAGGCAGATAAACACTCCCACCCAACTTGGTGTCATCTGCAAACTTACTGAGGGTGCACTCAATCCCCTCTTCCAGATCATTCATAAAGATATTAAACACAACTGTCCCCAGTACTGAGCCCTGGGGAACACCACTTGTGACAGGCCACCAACTAGAATTAACTCCATTCATCGCCACTCTCTGGGCCTGGTTAGCCATGGCTGCTGATAAATGATGGAAAGTGGTTTGGTGAGCACATCCACCAGCTCCCTCAGTACCCTTGGGTGGATCCCACCTGGCTCTATAAACCTGTGTGTCTAAGTGGTGCAGGAGGTTGCTAACCATGTCCCCTTGGTCTTGGGTCTTCGTTCTGCTCCCCATCCCTGTTTTTCAGCTCAGGGGCTGGGTACCTGACGAACAACTGGTCTCACTATTAAAGACAGAGGCAAAGAAAGCATTAATACCTCAGCCTTTTCCTCATCCTTTGTCACTATGTCTTCCCCCACACCCAATAAAGGATGGAGATTCTCCTTAGCCCTTCTTTTGTTGCTAATGTATTTATAGAAACATTTTTTTAATGTCTTTTATAGCAATAGTCAGATGAAGTTCTAATTGGACTTCAGCCCTTCTAATTGAATACCCTCATGACATTCTTGTAGTCCTCCTGTTCATCCAGAGCCTTCTCTGATGGCTCATCTTGGGGCACATGGGGACAGCCTGCTCCTGCACCTTTAAGATTTCCTTCCTGAAGAATGTCCAGCTCACTGGACTCCTTTGCCCTTCAGGACTGCCTCCTCCCACTGGACTTTGTCAACCAGGCTCCTAAACAGGCCAAAGTCTGCCCTCTCAAAGTCCAAGGTAGTCCAAGGAAAAACAGGCAGAGGAAATGGGGAGAAAGAAAGCAAACACATGATAAAAAAAGCATGCTGAGCAAAATTTCTACCTGGTCTCTGTTTCAGGGCTGGAAGGGGGGTGGGCGGGGTGTTTTCTCCTGTAATTCTTTGTAGTTCAAAGGCTGTCAGAATTGATATACAGGGGAAGAGAAGATATGTCAGATGGTACAATACTTAGACAAAGTATTCTACAAAGTCTTGGCCCATTTTACAAAGACACACTAAAGGCACTGTGTTTAAGCAACCCTGCATCAGGCTCACTCAACTCTGTTGTGCCAGCCCAAGAAGATGACAGTCCTGCAAGAACTGAAAGAACATAGGTCTGAGTAGCTGCTCTTCGATATCCCATCTGCTCTTGAGGAGACTTCAGATAACCTTTTCTAGAGGGTTAAGTACCACTTGCAACTAGGAAAGCAAGGATTTTTAGGCAGTCTGTGACTACTAAATACAGGGACACTTGCATCCTACCAGCCATATGTATATGTGGATCCAGACTCAGACGAGTTTTTGCTTTAGCCCGTCACCTGGCTTAGCCACGAGTATAAACATAATCTTAGAGAGAAAGGTAAGAAAATCAAATGAGAGAAGATCTTATGTAGATAAATCAGAAGTTGAAGAAGTATGAAAAAAGACAGAGCTCATGAGACAGGGTGAGGTAAGACAAAAAGAAGCTGATTATTAAAGAAGATAAATTTGCAGCTACTAGACTGCAAGAAAAGAAGGGTCAGGTTAAGTTTCACATCAAGAAGAGACAATGACCAAGACTGTAAGTGAGGGAACTGATCCAGAACTAGAAATAAAAACAGTCATGTCAATGAAAAGGAGCAAGATGAGGCAAGGTGCAAAGCTAAATAAAAGCTAAGTAATAAATGTGAAGGAAAATGGCAAAGAAAAGAGAGCTCAAAGATTCAAAGTCATTGAAGAAGAAAGAAAGAAAAAGACAGCTGAAACTACAATAGGACCTGGACATGTAGAGAGCCATCATTAGTTATCAGTGTCTCAGAAGGCATAGAAAAAGAAATGAAAATGATGTCTGACCTACTACGAAAAATAGAGATAGCATTAATTTTTTAAAAAAGGAATTATCTGGCTGTAGATAGCCAGTGTACTAATAGGACTGGTACCATTCATCTTATACACCCGATATTGAGCAGTATCCAAACACAGACACTATTGTATGTATCTCCTGCAATATTATCAGGAAACTAACCATATAATTTAGGGTGACTATCTCAGATTCTCTAGAAGAAAAAACCAAACTGAGTTTGCAGTACTCTGGTATATATGTGTGATATATGTATCCCTAGAGACACCATTTAATCAGATTTCTCTCAAATATTAATTTCTATACAAATGAGTTTCATAAAAATGCAGTTAATTGAAATATACTTGTGATGGATATAGATGATTCCTCCTTTATCATCAGAAGGTAAAGTACTTACTTCTAGTTTTAGAAAAAGATATAAAAAACGTCTACTCCAAATACTGGAATCTGACAGCAAAATTGACTGTAATTGACTATTTGTATTTTTAAATGAGAATATTAGTGGTAGCTACAGCAAAAATAGCAGCATAATATTTTTATTTACTTTTTCAGTTTAAATAATGTAATTTGTTAGTTCCAACCCAAAGTAAAATATATTTAAACTAAAAACATAAGGCTAAATTGCTACTATAAGCAGTTTACATGACTTACTGAGACTTGTGTAAGAGATCTCTGCATACTCACTATGGAACTAGCTCATCATTTCAACTGGATGGCACCTCTTTAAATCAATACTCTGTGTACAGCGCACAGCTGGATGTTCAGTCACTGGAATTTCTCACCACAGGTGGGAAAGCTAGATTTTTTACTACATTCTTTCATTATTTTTCTTAGTCCTTTGTTCTCCTAAAGTGGATCGAAAGACCTACACCGATCTCAGTATGTGAATAAAACATACAACAAATTCAGAAAGCTCCGTGGTGAGACTGACCTTCCCTCTCCCAAGCCTGATAGATCAGACTGAATGCTTGTGTTTCTACTAAACCAAACTCCAAGTCAAATTAAAATTTATGGATATATTTTACTCCTCTTCTTTGCACAGAATTCTTCATGACACCTACTCTGTTCAGGTATGACTCAATCTTACAACCTGCATAACATGTATATTGCTGACTTATATCACGGTAGTCCAAGAGCTACACAGGTACTTAAAAAAATAATGAATTTTAAATAGGATGTAATTTATGTTTCAGAGTACCCATGGAAGAATTGTATGCAGAAATAAGGTGCAAAACTGTACTCCCTTGGCTGCAGGTCTTGTCATAGCTGTGTATTTTATCTGACCATTCTGTGGTGCACCAGAATGAGAATTCTTTATGTGGCTTCAACAGCCCCAAGGAGTTACAAACACAGCCACAGTCAGAATGAGGTCAGGTTATTCCACATCCCTTTTCTCTGCTACAGCAGCAGCAGGAAAAACATATGGCATAACAGACATCAAGTCATATTGCTCGTTCTAAACTTAGTCTTCTATTTCTGCCACATGTGGAAAGTTCCACGTGTAATAAATGTCAAGAGCCCTTGCATTGCCCCAAATTTTTTGAAAATACTTCCACGTGTTCAGGCAGCTGAAGCAGGAAGGACACAGACTAAAGCCTGTGCACTCTGACACAAAAGCACTCAGACTTGTATTTTTCTTCAGGCTGCAAAGAAATGAATTTACTCACTACAGCATCCTAGAGAAGAGAACTATTAGCAGATGTGAAATGCGCCCAGTTTTTTGTTGACACCATTGATCATATACCCATAATAATCTAAGACAACCCCCATTTGGGCTCCTTCTCTCATTGCACATTATGAACTAAGCCTGAAGTCCTCCTGAAGATCACACCTGGTGCCAACAGAGACAGGAAGCATTCAAAGGCAGGCTGAGGTATAGCCGGTACCTGGATGCTGTCCCCACCACAGCCCCCCTGAGCACGCCCAGTGAGGCAGCACACTGCCAGGCACAGCCAGGTAACCTCACCACTAGCCGTGGACTTTTGTTCACAGCTACGCGGACAGGAAGCAGGCAGCTGGTGGATTTTTCAGTATGCAGAGATCCCTTGGACACACAGGAAAAAACACAACTTGGAAGTAAATTACGGCAGACGCTATATGGATTGGTAAGAGAAAGGGTGCAAGAATCTTCTCCACCATTCAACTACTGAACTTTGAGGGAACGTTTCAGCTTGGACTAAAAACTGCTTATGGAGAGCTAGGATCACAAGCCCATTTATCATTATACTGGCAAGTGCTCCCGCTGCATTCAAAAGGGATGGGGGAGTCTCACCAGAAAATGTGTTGTGCCTTCTGCAGTGTCCTCTGGGATGGCACAGCCCTTTACTGTTACTCAGAAAAATGCCTTAAAACCCTTTCATATTATATACGCTTCACTGAGAGTGTTACACAGTCATTCAAGAGGAAAGGGGGGAAAAAAAAAAGATAATTAAAAGGACATTCATGTATCATTTTAAAAATTGTTTATTTCTATGCATACATTTTCAGAGTATTTTATTGGAAGTATCATTAATAGAATCAAGACCTCCTGATGTAACTCCATCCTAAGGTGAAATTGTCACTGACTTCAACGAGATATTTGCCCGAGTAAGGCCACAGGAATTAGATTCAATACAATTAAAGCTATAAAATATTCCCTCACCAAAATAAAACTGTAAAAAGCTCCTACCACTACCATTACACTGTATTATTCCAAATGTGTGCTATCGGACTGTTATTACGCCTGCACGGATAGTTTCAGGGAAAACAGTGCTCTACGTTCTCTTCTACCAAAGCAGATCTCTGCAGGTAATTTTAATGGGGCTGTTAATAACCTGGCAACCATCCCAGGCAGATGTAGCACATTTAAACATTGTCCTTACAGCTTTGTCAGAACTGTTGACATTGCATGTCAGTAATGGAAAATTGCCACTGCACCAAACAACCATCTTCATTATATGGAATCACATTGTTAATCTACAGCCAAATGCAACTTGAGGCAGAAAGAGAGTTTAGATTGCACCCATCTGTATACTATCACTCCAGGTGGCAGGTCGTTCTTCAGGATTAGAGATTGAATCAGTCTTTCCATCATCAATAAGCCCTCCTCCACAACGAGTGCCTGTCAATCCAATATTTTACTTTCAACACTGTGAGGACCGCACAGCATGGTAATGAAATTTCTCTGTAAGTAGACCACGGGGATCTATACCAGAGAGATACGTCTCTTTGGAAGGCTCAGGGAAATCAGGCAGCGTGCTGCACAATCTGGACAGCAGTAACAACTCAGGACAACAGTAACTCAGTTTCAAGCACAACCCTAGCTGTTTTATCTGTTTAGGGATGAGATCTACCAGATAAAATGGTGCTTTAATGCTGGGTTATTTCATTTTTTGTGGTAATTAGTATTGGGTGATTATTTCCCATTTGGGAAGGTTTGACAGTCTCAGAAAAGATATCCTTTTCCAAAACAAAACAAGCTTGTTTGTATAAAGCTTCTACATTTAACTTTTCTCATGACATTACAAGTATGACCTTGGCTAAAAAAAACCCTATTTTAAATTGCCCATGATTAAAACTTAGTGGATATTATCATCTTTTCAAGATGCAACTTAGCCTCTTCCAGCTGCAACTGGAATTTCTTCAAAGACCACTTGCTACATGCAGTAGACATTTTGTCACACTGAGAAGTCTTCTGCCTCCTTAAATTGCCTGTCTTTATGTATTTATGATACGACTCTAACCATGGTACCTAGTCATCATCACCAGGACCTGCCTGAATCAGTTAGAATGATCATTTCATTACTTTAGGCATTTTGACTTTCTGATGATTGGTTTATTATGAAAATACATACTATAAAAAAATATATATAGGCATACTAGCTGCAACTCTAGTTCAGTTCTCATTTCAATTATTACAAATGAAATTACTTTTTTAACAAAAATATAACAAGTGCAAAATTCTCATAATGTAACAGGCATCTAGCTTTTTAAAAGACTATTATATATATATTGCATTCATTCCCACTTGGTTACATTATGGATATTAAAATCAGCTCCCCCCTCCTTTGTTTTTTAAGTGTTCATGTTTTAACTGAAAATGGTTAGTTACAGCACATTTTTCAAATCATACAGGAATAAGAATAAACGTATTGTTCAGTTTTTCACAATCTATTGTTAATTTTGGTAGCTTACACATTTGTTAAACACCTAACAAGCTCGAGCTAACAATTATGGTCATTTAACAGAAATGACTATGTGACATTGTCACAGAAACTGCTGAGAATAGGAAAGCAAATGAAACAGAAGAAATTTCAGCTACGGAGGAACACAAATAAAAAACAGACTCTAAAAACAGAATTTCTGGAGCAGCAGGACTGATAGAAATACATCCCAGAATATGCCCCTTACCACAGTATATCATTCGGTTTTGCTTTAGCGCCCCGGCAAATACAGTAAATGTATTTGTTTCCAAATATAGTTCCTTAGGAGGTGGATAATTTCATTGTTATCAACCTATTACTGTTGTATTGCTCAAGAGAACAGAAGAAACAATGTTAATATTCTTTTTTTCTGAAAGATCTCCTTTTTATTACACTGACAGTGGGTCTGATAGACGACACTATTTCCTTTCCGACTACACGGACTATAGTCCAAGTACCTACAGAGAGGGCTTTGGCCATAGGACAACAGCGGAATAAGTTGGAAACCCCTGCTTGGGCTAGACTGCAGCTCATGGAATTGAATATTAGTAAATGCCCCACCAGTGGCACCTATTAAGCCCATCCTGCACGGAGAGGAATAGAATTATTTACTTCTTCATCAGGTGATCCTTTTACCTGAAATAACAGATTCAGTAAATTATCAGTATGGACTTGAATTTTATCTGAAGGATAAAGCCCAAAATATGGAACATTTCTCCCATATTCTTCAATCATTTTATCATTTATGAAATAATAAAGCCATATCCTTTGGAATATCCTCTTATTTTTTCTTGGACATAAACTAAACTGATGGCATGAAACTCAATATCACATGAAAAGAAACAACTCTACCTCAGAAAAAAAAGAGGTTTTGTGGCTAGAACTCAGAAACTCCTCTACCTATTGTCAGCCTCAAAACAGACCTTTGTGATGACCTTGGCCTTGCTGGGTAACACTTATAAGAAGATAAAGGCTACATCTGCACTGCGAACAACATTCTCTGGCTTCAGACCACCTGGTACAGTGAGTGTCTTGCTCAGTATACAAACTAGGGGAAAGCTGACCAGGGGCTGCTGCTCAGGGACAGGCTGGTCATCAGTCAGTGGGTGGTGAACAAACGCATTTTGTTTCACTGGTGTTGTATATACTTTCATCATTATCAGTATTATTACTATTTGAAATTATTTCAATTACTAAATTATTCTTATCTCAACCCACAATTTATTTCACTTTTACTCTTCTGATTCTCTCCCCATCCCACTGGGGAGAAGAGGGAGAGAGTGAGCAAGCGGCTGTGTGGTTCTCTATTGTCAGCTGGGGTTAAACCATGACACCATACTAAGTGCTCACAGTTATGCTTTTGCTCAACATCTCCATTTGTCTTATCCTCTCCTTTGCGGTGATAATTTCACAACAATAGTCAAAGTTAAGTGCTGCAGCACCAAATTCCTCTTGCATCCCTTTTTGGTGGTCTGTGACAAGGCAATATTATGGCACGTCCTATCAGTGTGTGGTCAAATATAACTGATCAATGTTTGAAGAACCTTTTTATGTCTTCGGATGGACAACAACTTTAATACCATTCTTTGTGCAAATAGACCTTCCAAAGTAAATAAAGAAATAGCAAAAGGAATGAAACTTGAAGGGTATGAAGTTGAAACAAACAGGCCACGTGCCATACCCAAAAGGTTGTTTGCTCAGTGCTACAAGCATCTTGCAAGAGGATTAAATGTCAAGCTTTAAATATGGCCTCCCACTCTATCACCCTCAAATTTGGTATGAATTCTGTTACTGAGTTCCAGAGGTGAGAAATTTACTACCGAACTTTCTGAATCACCTCTGTATTCCTTGTATTTGCAGGTTGCCTGGGAACCTGTTGAACTCCTGGCCTCAATTAGAGAAAGTTTAACGCCACTGTAATTCATACTCCGTCTGTAAACATCCCTTACAAGCCATCCACCTGTCCAGAAAAGCCAGATAATTTAAAATTCTGGGCCTGCCTGCAACCTCAGAACATCTCCAAAGTGGAGAGTGTTTCCAAAGGCTGTTTTATGCTTTTATGACTTCTTTATATTATATTGCCAAAGTGATGTAATTTGGATGAGTCCAGTGGAGAGTGAGCTCTTCCATGTGCATATTAAACTTGAGTGCAGAAATGAACCGCACCACAGTATCTGACAGATTTACCAGTCACTCAGGCCCGCATCAAGCCACCTTACAGCAACATTTTCTAACTATATAACTAAACCCAGACTTTACAATGTATGATGCCCTGTTACAGTAATTTAGTGAACATACCTAAGAGAAAGATAAAGGAAAGTGTGGTGATTTGTATATAAAGGAGCAACATCTGAGAAATCATTTTAGAAGGATGATTACAGCCATGATATGTGTAGAGGTAGAAAGAGGCATAATCAAAGAAATTGACTTACCTGGCCAGTTATAATATATTTAATATAATGGAGAAACAGCTGAGTCAATGAACAATTTTGTATCACCGTTACTGCAAAATGATTACAGTCCCCTTTATCACAGCTGTACGATATGCTGACGGAAGAGGAAGACATGCAGTACACACACTGTAGTGATTTCTACCATTGTATAAGTAAATGTCAGACTTATTCCATGTATTCAGTGATTTTCTTAATGAAAACGTCAGCATAACACTGGCATTTTCCTCCTTTCATTTAATTCCTGCGCTCCCCTTTCATGCACTAGCTGACCTTTGCATGCACTTGGTAGCTTGCCCAAGGTGCTGTCACTCCTTCGTTGCTCCTCTCTAATGACGGTCTTTTGCTGCCAGATTCAGACAGGATATTTGGTAGGGAACTGCAGGGCCCTGTTCCCAGTACAGTGATGAAAATCTGAACACCTCACTACTTCATGTGACCTTTCACTTTTTCTCTGTAAAGAATAATCAACAATTGTTTACTAGAATTAACCCATCCAAATGCTATCCTGTTACCATATTCTAGAACTCAAAGAGAAGGAGTCACTAAAGGACCAACTATTGCACCAGCAGAGGAGAAACGCTGAGAACTAGTAACTGTTGTATGAGTCAGTTAATGGAGTATGTTTTCTCAGTACAAAAGGAAAGGGATGACACACAACTCAAATAAGGCGAGTTTTACATGAGACATGACAAACAGAAGTAACTTGCCTTTTATAAAATAGGAACAATTATATACTATCAGGCCACAGTTATAATACCATGTTGCAGAGAAAAGCTTTAATAATACTGCTGACCAAGCAGTTACACTGAAAGATCCACACTTCATCTGGATATATTTTATTTCTAGCATAAATACAAATAACTTGAGATCCAAGTTTCTGAAAGAGAAAGCAAGCTAGAAACCTTCCCACCCACTCCCCCCACCCCACAGTACAAATTCTGATTGTGCCCCATTTTTACTGCTGGTCTGAGGAGATCTGTCTCCACTGCAGTGCGTTTAACATCTCCTTGTATATGTTAGCCAAGCACTGACCCCACTGCAGAGTCGGCAGGCAAGGGCAAGGTGTACGTTAAATTCTGGAGTGACTTGAAGAGGGAAGTAATAAAAGCTGAGAGAACACCCAGTAGCAGGTGGTTCAAAAGGAGAACAAGTCCAAAGCTTCCTTCCTAAGCAATGCCATTTGGAGGTTTTGCTCTCTCTTTCCAGGGTCTCTATACTCTCAAGGATTCTCTGCCACAGAAGCTCCTGTTACTGCCTTCTGAGCCTCTGGGAATGAACAGAACAGACGCAATTACCTTTTCTACATCATCCTCCCCCTGCTTTATGATATTCTTTTACTTTGCCTGTGAGTTAAGAAAGGAATGGGCTAACTGCACGAACAAACAGTTCCTGGCTAGCGGATTTCACAAGGTTCAACAAAAGCCAGACCCATCTGGCCTACACAAGTGCAGTTAGCTTTGCTGCTAGCAAGCTACGTCAATACGTTGATTTATCCCTTACAAACACCACTTACCGCATACGGAAATATAAAGAATTCCTGTCTCAGGCATAAAGCAGTTAAAATACAACTGCTAGCAACAGTTAACTCTAAAAGAAAGGTGACCTATTTGGGGAAAGAAATGATCAGTTATTTAAATCCTTTTGTATGTAGCATAACAAAACATTTCTCATGCAAACAACTAGGTTACAAAGTTGACAGGTTCTCTGCTATGCTACCAGTCTCTTACTGTTAGTCAGGTCTCTACCTGTAATACCTATAATCAGTTTTTCTCATGAAAATGGGGATCAAAAGAAGTTGAAGTGTGGCATACAACAAGGTGTTGAACATAATAAGTAGGCTAAAGTAATTAAAGCTTTAGCTAAATATTTTTCACTTTTATCAGTTCATTGCATGCTGAGAAAAATAACTTACAAAAGAAGGAAAAGTATTTCACATGCCATAGGAGAATGCTCATAGCCTGAAAGGTGTGAAAGCAAAAGGAACTTCGCTAATGAGAGCGGTGGGCTCCGCTCTGCCACAAGCATGGGCACCTCAGCACTGCATCAGCACCTCTGGTTTGGGAGACCCACACCTCCTTTAACCAACTTTAGACACTTATGATTGAGATTTTTGGCCATGCACGCTATACAAAAGCATAATTGAATGACAAAGTTCTGCTGTAATAAATGACTCCTTATAATGGTGAGTGCTAGAGAGCAGATTGCTTGCTTCTAGGAGTGAAACATATAGTACTCTTTCAAGGATAGTCTGATAATAGATCACAAGGATTTTCAATGCCACAAAAGACTAAGCAGAGCCTTGGAATTTCACTGAGAGGAGAGACGTAACTAACCTAACATAATCTACTGATGAAGAATTACAGATTCACTGCAAGCTGATATACCTAGTTATACAACCTTCTCTTGTCTCACCGCATCTTAACGAACTGCAATGTTTTCCATAATGGGCCACAAAGCCTGCGTTTTGCCCTCCAGCAAAAGCCAGCAGGTTTTACTTTGTAGGAAAGAAATCTGCACAAGCGCTCTAAGACTACGAAAACAAACCACTTCTTTCAACAAAACAAAATCAGTGCACTAATACAAGTTTCCTGTGTTCTACACAGGAAAACATTCCTTATCAAACTCTGCAGTAACAAGCAGACCTGCTTGTAACCACCCGATTTTGTTAGAGTGTGTGTGTTTGGAGGGGCAGGCTGCACTCCAAAGTGGTAGTGACTTTCACAGAGTGGAGAGTTTTTATATGAAATATTGTCTCTTTTTATTTTGGCAAAACTGAGTTAACAGTAGATGGATTTGGGTCAATGATACTAGTTGTACCAGACACATTGACCTCCCTCTCCTTGGAGTGGTTAGCAGTGTACAAGAAACATATTCCTTGACTTCCTTGGTTTTGTACACACACTGGCAACCAAGATAACACTTGGCTAAGTAATACACGAGGAAAGGCAAAAGGTGCAGGTCCTGGAATCACTGGGAAAAAATAATTTGAACCAGCTTTCTGGATGCATCAGAATAGGAAAATGTATGAACAGTTGACAGATACATGATTCTAAAAATAGAACAAATAAGGATAATACAACCCTACTAGATACAAAGAAAAGCTGAATTCTTTTCACAAGTGCTATATCCACAGAAAGTTCTCAAAGGAAAAAAAACATAAAGAGTTGAACACACTCTTCTTTCCCCCTCTTTCTGCAGAGCCTGGGAACATCATTCTATAATGAGCAACGTAAAAGCAGAAAGCTCAAATTATTATAAAACAATGAATATAACCATACAGGTCTGGATGGCCTTTCTTTGTTCACCAGAAGATGTGCTGTCATTAGATTAAATCTACAGCTTATTTTATTCAAGACAAGCAAGTTTGCTTCCTACTTTCATCGTTGTTTTTTATTTTATTTCCACATTTACCAGAAAGAATCTATAACCTTAGACTGATGGATGAGCTTTTTAAAACTACGTACTTGGTACTGTCACCCACGTAAAGCATAACTGACAGAGTTTTTCAAGATCCAGCTGGGGATTAACAAACTTTTGTAGAGGCAGATAGGAAGTTTTTAGTGGGATGTTACACAGGAGGCTTCTGTAATTGAAACTCCCCTCCTCTGCCCTGGAAAATAGGTAACTACTGGAATTATATTTTTAATTTAAACTTGCAGCTTCTCATTTGTTCGTTATCCTGTGACATAGTTAATCAAGACTACCCACATGTGCTTTGCTATGGGAAAATGGAAAAAATATTTTTATCTACTTTTTTTTTCTTTGTCATGCAGTCAAGCTACAAATATTTCAGTTTTACATTCTTTCCCTCCTCTTCTCCTCTTCCCTGCTCCTGTATAACTTTACATGATTTTATAGACTGAGACAAGATAGAATTCAAAGAGTTTTAATGACTGAGAAATTGTTGAAATAACTGTTTCTACTGCAACACATTAATGAACTTTGCCTAACTATGATTTTTTTCACTACACTAATTGTTAATCTGACTAATAGCTTGCTTGTTAAATAGCTCATTCTGCTTTGTCTTAAAGATCCAAGTTCTCTTTTAAGTTTTTCTTCTAGAATTACCTACCAGCAATCCTGTAAAGTTTCAAACACAAAGCTCATTACCATTTAAAGTAGATAACCCCAGGTAGATAGACGAAATGATTTGTGACATTAGCCAAATAATTTTAGCAAAGATTATGGAAAGAATTTATGAAGTACTATTGATTTTCATGAAAATTCCCCGTGTTTGAAGGAGATCTTCTACGTGACTGAGGTCTACTCTTCATACAGTCTTCTCTACTTGCTTACAAGGTTGTGCTTCATTCATTTATGGTAATAGGCCACTTTATATAAAGAGTCTTATTATCCTGAGTGAGTAATTTTGAAGGAGAGCATTTCCAATGACCTAGCAAAACATGAGTTCAGAATGTGAGAACTAGAGAGGAAAATTCATTTGAAAATATTTCTTAACCAAAAGTCTTAAGTACTACTTTTAGAACTTTCTTGATTACTAAGTTCGCAGCTTCATTGCTAACTCTAAGCCCAAAGTCTGAATGACAACTCATGTGCTTAATGTTAAAATAGCACTGAAGTGCTTTAAACCAGGATCTAAATACTTCATACAGATATGATCAGAAGCATGTATTCATCTTGGATAGGGAATCACATCACACTTACACACCTCCTTGTCTTTGAGTATGTGGGCTGAAGTTCAGTCTTAAAAATACCACATTGATTTCAAAGGGCACTGGATCTAGCATTAATTAATAACTCTAGCTGCAATAATATGCTATTTGAAAATATTTAATTGAGCTCTGAAAACTCCATGGATACCAAAGCAATTTTTAGTCCTGTTTGACTAAATTCAATGGCAAAACTTGTAAGAGTGATGGAACAAACCCTGAAAGAGCTAAAATCAGAAGACTTGATGGCATAACCCTTACTGCAAGAAAACTAAGCACCATGGTGTACCCACATTGCCTCTGCAGAGACAATGCTTTCATTCCAGTCCTATGACTTATCCTGAACGCAGTCAATGAATTTTCTGCCTTGGATGCAAATAATGGCAATAAGCACACACTGGCACACTGCTGCAAGTTTTCAAAGCTAATTGAATCGGCATATAAAAACGTTTTCCCTATATAATAAATCTCATTATTATCAACCTCTCTAAGGCAGACACTTCCCTATGAAATGCAAATTTCAATTATTTATTTAGGATATATTTAGCATTTCCATGTGACTTCATTTTCTATTTAAAAGATTTGAGTGTTGCATTAAACACCAGTTCTCCTTTGGAAGCTGTTATTAGCAACAATGTATGCCAACAAAATAGTGGAGCTTTTCAAATGTTTGGACTACAAATACAATTTTGAAAAGGTGAAGAAAGGGTTTCACCCTCAAGCTTCATTTTAGGAGCATCTTGGTCCATCTTATTGTGCTGACATATGTATTACAATATGAAACATGGAAAGAGATCAAGGGTTTTACATATCTTTTATCTATTTTTCCCCAACATGAAAAAATAAAATTAATGACATAACCATTATATATTTCCACATTAAAGTTCAGTTCAGTCTCAATGAACTCATGCTGGATTTCTAAGCGTTAAAAACAAAATCTTACAGTAACATCTACTGAGGGAGAAATGCAGACCACTGACAAAAATGTACTGGTGATCCAACAATCCTATGAATCTGTCTCAACCAGTGTTGTTAACATCCTGGAGAAGAGCTAGATGTGGTTTGGCATTTTTGAAATCCCAGCACACAGCAAATTATCTTATTCAAAAAAAAAAAAAAAAAAAGCCTTTGTGCTTGAGAAAGTATTAAAATAATGACCCAAGTAGGGAAAATCCAAGCAGGCAGTGTCTCTTGAAATGTGAACATCTCCTGACCTAAACATATCCCCATCATTCTGCTCTGCCGGGGCCAAGGAGAAGGGGAAACATCAGAAAACAGATACTGTCTAGTGGAACCCTTTCACAGTGTTCTGAGATTCTCATTGTTTCTTGTGAGACATCAAGAACACAGCAAAAAAAGTCATATATAAACCACACACTGAGATTAAAAGTTAAAGAGATGTGGAGTTGTTTTTATTCCCTGAGTAGCAAATGCTTCCCTTACATCATAGCTACTGTGAATACAGAACAAGAAGATGAGACCAGAACTTGTCCCATAGATAATCACTATTTGAAATTGCATTAAGCATCTTCTCTGTTGTGATTCTAGTCATGTAATCTGCCATAAGCTCTAGGATATAAAGCGCTTGCATGATGACGGCCATCTCTCAGCATGGCAAACCCCAACCTGTGAATTTCTATTCTTCTATTCCCCCCGCTCCCCCCCAAGAAAATTCTATAGAATAATACATTACTTCAACACTGACTAGGACTGTCACTAACAACGATTTCTAAGGAAGCATTAACATTTAATAAATACTTCATGCTTGCTCATTTTTGGGGATTCACATGGAAAAGTTAAATTCCTATGAAAACAATAACTGAAATGTGTTTACCACAGGGTCAAAGAACTCATTAGAAAAACATACAATATTGTCAGCAAGAAAACAAGGATTCATAGTTACAGTATATTAAATCATATGTCTGATCAAAATGAGGCAGTTATCAGAGGGGTCAGGAACAATAAACTTATCAAGAGAGCTTCTATATATAATCTGTTGGATAAAGCACCTCCAGATATCAGAGGAAGTTTTGATCACAGACACTTAAACGATGAATCCTGAACTGTGATAGAAGGATACATGACAAAACAATACCTAAAGGCCCCTAAGTAAACCCTGGCTAAGAATTGTTTGATGCTTGATGCAAGTATCAACATGCAAATGAGCGAAGATTGCACCCATCCCAGGTGAATTGCCATACCAGATATTTCTCCTCTTTCTTCTTTCTGCCCCCTGATTATTTACTTACTCTGCCAAAACTGAACAAATCGGAAGGAGGGACAGAGGCAATGTAATTGTAGAAAACCCATAGGACAAATACAACAGATACAGAGATTTAAATCTCTCCTGATCCCTCTGGCTATGCTTCATGTGACAAGCCTAGGTTAAATAGGTAACAGCAGAAAAGGGAAGAGCCTGGTAAGCATATAAAACAGCTTCTGAAGTTGCTTACGTATATTCTTATCTTCAGCATTTCCTATTAACTGGATGTAATTGTTCTGTGTTCTCTGGACCACATTCTGATGCACCTTGTATAAGAGAACAAACAAGAGCTGTAGATTTTTGCATAATGACTGCCTTTGAGCATAGTTACTACCATGTTTAATGTCACGCTGCTTAAATGCCTTTTGGATATGGGCTTGTGTACACCCCTTGGCAATACACATGCTATCAAACAGGAGCTGCATTTCAGCAGTAATCATTAGGATGCTGAAACTCTTCTCTGAACCTAGCTCTAACCGACTATTTCCAGGAAAACAAAAACGTTCAAATCTAATTGCTGTGTTCTGTAAGTGTGGTAATTGATATGTAGTGTTAGCAGGTATGTCTTTCTTAATGGACAGAAGCTAAAAGGAACTTCTGATTGTTACTAAAAACAAATTCCAGCAACACTGGCTGGGCTCTTAGCTCCTGTGAAAAGTCTCCTAAACTGTTTCTGAATACAATCCCTATATTCAATTTGGCAAAGACAGCAACGCGCTTAGGATTCTAGTTTAGGCTTGTAATTTCTCCTTGCAGATGAAAGTGTTATCTGTGATTTTGCCTTTGTAGAGTAAGGAAAGTTACACCTTACTACACATCTCAGAAGTCTGCCTGCTCCCTTCCCAAACTAATAAGATAAAAGTACTATGGAGAGCATGACTCCTAAGAGACAGAGAGAGACATACTCTGACTTTAAGAGAGAAAAAATGTCTCCATTAGGATGATAAATGACTGACTATAATTAATTAATCAATTAATTGTTTTTACAATAAAATCCAGTATTAGAAGCAGTGGCCTTAAATGCATCATGACCCATAGTGCTAGCAGATAAATTACGCTCCATCAAAATCCACAGTCAGCAGTTATTCATTGCACAAAGTTCCAACTGAATCATCTACTTCTGAATTAATTTGGATCCTAAATATTTTGCATTTGTATTGTCACCCAAAAGGGTTATTATAAAAATCATGTTTAAAAAAGGGATATACAGTATTTACAGTAGGAACATGCTTGACTTTCTATGATATTAAAAAAGCTTAGCGAAAGGGAACAATGCTCATCATCTAAATGTCTGGTCTCGAAAAATTACTCCTGGGGTAATTTTAGGATGCCACTCTCCCTGGATTCAATTTATGTTCTGCATCTACAATAAAGGGCAAATGTCTCTGCAGTTCCCTGCTGAAATCCGTGTTGGGCTTGTACTGACTTCTCGGTCTCACAGCTTGGAAGACGGCCATTACCAAGAAGCACGGAAAAGGGAAATGAGCCACCGCAGAGAAAGTCAAGAGTGAAGATATACTTCAAATCAATTTTTGCATGAAGTTGAGCTCTTGTGTCTGGTAGGAACGGATTTTAACAGATAGGAGAGAATAACCTTAGGGCTACTATTCTCCTAATCACACAATTTTTTTTTTTTACTTTGACAAAAAGACTAAATTGTTATAGATTTTTAAAAAATATTTATTTCAAGGGTGTTAAGTGTCTAATAAAATCTCAGAAAAGTGCTTCTGTCTTGGAAAAAGACCTTATTTTTCCTATGAAACATATGAAACATTTTTTAAATGGGACTTTCGTATTCTGTTATGTTGTCATGTTCTTATGTAAGAACTGTCCTAAACGTGACAGAGAAAGAGACAAAAGAAGTGTCAGTCTGACAAAGTATTAGAAAAAGCTTTGAAATGGTATTTGACAACATATCAAATGAAGGGCACAATTCAATATGGAGTCACATTTCAAATATTAAGTAGTATTTAAAAGACTACACAGTTTTAAACCCCACTAAACCATGTATTTAAGCATGCTATCCTAATTCACAGAACACAAATTGAGGAATATGATTTCAGAATAGCTGAAAAATCACGACCGTGGCTCATAACCACTCCAAGGCTTTTCCACAACTAAGTGAAATATAGGTCATAAGTCTCACAAAAATCCAGTTTCAAATGCTTACCATAAACCCATCACTACAGTTACACACGTCAGCATCTTCCAGCTCAGCCTGCAGCAGCGAACAGTTAGAGTTAGGTATAGTTGGGAACAAGAGAAAGCGATGATTGTTGCAACAAATCCTTGGATTATCGCTCAAGTATCCTAGTCTATACTGCAGTTAGAGCAGCTCCACAGTGAGCTATGTATCTGGGGTCTGTTATCATTTTGGGTAAGGATGATCACTTAAGATCTTAACTACAATATTCCAAATATTAAGTTCATTTACCCTGCATACGGTGGTATTGATCCTATCTCTTTTCTGGGTTATTTCACTAACAAAGTGGTCACAACAAATGTACACAAAGCCTGTAAGCCTACAGACATTCAGACATTATCCCCCACGCCGGCCAAAAAAATCTTTAAATAATAGAACATTGTGTGTGGTGGGTTATGACCAAGGTACATTGCCAAACAGTTTTCATCGAATTGCCACTTATTCACATCGCAACATTCTCAAATTCACTTAATCTATTTTTAGAGACAGATAATAAACATTTATGTGATCAAAATAAATAATATAGGATCACTGAAACATCTTAAAGGCTTTGTTGTTCAGAGTGACATCAACTCCTGCCAAGGAAGCACCAGACACACTTCAGCTTTCAGCCATTTATTTTTGACATAATGAAAATGCCTTTGCTCTGAGTACATGGCCTCCCTTCCCCACTTACGTCAGAGTCTACAACCCACGGAGGGTAAAAGATGTATGAGCTTTTCAGACGGAGAGAGCCAGCAACTTAGTCAGTATATTTCCTTTTAGAGTATTTAATCTCTCTCCTGACTGTGGTGGACTTAGGGCTCTTGAAGGCTAACACCAGAATACATGGACTACCACTGTGTGAGGGACAGTGGCCGCAGAGACAGGACAGAGAGTCAGAATTTTTGCTTGTCCTATTTTTAAACACACCATTAAAGACACAAGGTAAATATTTTTTTAAAGAACTCCACACATCAGGCAGCGCCACTGTGAATCACACATTGCTGCTTGCTAGACACGTCTCTGTAACCGCAGCTCCTCACGTTCTTTTGTGTACGCTTACAGCTTGCAGACTGAAGTCCTGAACTGAAGAGGAAAGGAAAAAAAAAAAATGGATTACAGATGATCTGACTGGATTCAGCTTCAAGAATCTGAGGTGGCAGCTGCTTACAGCTTCCATAGGGGTTATCTAACTAATCCTGAGGGATTAATACATGACTCTATTCCTAGATAACCTATCACCAAAGGCATTAACTAGGAGTTTGTAACACAAGTAAAAGCATTCACCGCTTCTATTTCAGCAGCCTTTAAAATAGCAGCCAGGCACCATTAGAGTGCATACTGACATCAGATCAGGCCTTTCTGAAGATGTATACAGAACTGCATTGTTTCCTGCAAATCAGCAGTTTTAGGCCAAATTCTATGAATCACAGTGACCTTGTCTTTCATCAAACAAAATGCGTAGCACTGGTGAATTGAATGGAGACTTTAACCAAGCTGAATAATAGTTTAAGTATTCCATGCTGGGATATGCAAAAGAACAGGCTATTCTGTAAAAGTACAAGCAGCCATGTAGTAGATTAGATTGTCTGTACCAGCATCTCTGAAATTCAATCCTTTCTTATATCATTTCAAAGGCAGATGGACAATGTTTTGCCAAGTCTGCAATTTGGTGGTGATGGAATTGCCTCATAAATGTGATGGAAGTTAGATGACTACTTAGAATTTCATATATTTGTGAGAGAACAGAGGAAGAATTATCTGAGGTCTTCTAAACTGCAAGAAAAGAGAGGAAATTGGCTACATGCTGAAGCATCGGCAAAACGACAAGCTGAATCTGTTTATAAGAATGCTGGCAAAAGATTAAGTGCTTTACAATTTCAAATCAAAGGCCTGCTGGTGGAGAAAAGCTGGAGAGAAAAAAAGAGAAGCCTGCAAATACAGCTATACTTTGCTTCTGATACGAGATAGGAAATAGGAGGAGAGAAATTAAGAGAGGAGAGGAATGTCAGGAATTTTTATACAGGTATTTCTGAGATCAAACTTGAGAAAAGGTAGGAGAAACTGGGAAAAAATTAATACATATGGTAAAGACTCACATCTGAAAGAATCACCTTGCATAAAGAGAAATTGTACGGATTATATAGTTTTGCATGATAGCAAGAATATTTAAATACTTAGTGTTTATATTCTGTTTTGATGCATTTGTCAGAATATAGGCAGCATAAGCTGTGCAAACTGTTTGCAGTTCCCTTTGCCACAGCACACTTCAGTTGATTTCTGTGTTATATTTACAAGGAACATTTTAAACCTCATTTCCCTACTGTAGAGCGTATCTACGCAAAATATGGCAATATTGATAGATAGTAATGTATAGCTAAAACGTACTCCTATATATAACAATAACCCCTCAAAAGTATTGTTACTCATGATATGCGATACAAGGTACTTTTTGGAACATCAACATCCCTATGGTTATTAAACATTAATAAGAGAACACAATAATGCAGACTCATTCTGAAGTAAGGGATGAAGAGAAAAGCCTAAAGATCATCCATAAAAAGACTCAAACTTCTGCAACAGGCATGACTTCAGATATCTGACTTCAGCTGTGTCAGACCAAATAGCTTCTGTTCACTGTCTCCCTGAACACAAATGCTTTGCAAACACTGAGTGCCTGGTTTTGGTCCAAAACTTTATTTCTACATTTACTTGTCCCAGTTTTGTCCTGTTTATGCCCTAGCAGAATAAAGAAATGGGCAGGACAGTGTTTAGGTCTGTAGGTTCTCATCCCAACATGTCCTCAGGGCATGTTCTTAGACCTATTTGTGGCACACTTAACCCACTGCTAATTCTCTTTAAAAGGCAGTCTCTGTGGTTGAGTTGACACTGGTCTTGTGTAACAGCCTCATGCAGAAACACGTATGTTCAGATCCACCTGGGTCCAATTATAAAGACTTAAACCCCTTGCTTCCTTCTACAATGCCTCAGCCAGAAAACAAGGCAGTCTAGATCGGAGCCGTACAGAGGAGCATAGGAAAGCCTTAGAATCAGTCTGTCCAACAAGATCTGGATTTAACTACTTTCATCATCCTCAGCAGGCAGAAAGATCGCCATCCAGTGATTCAAGAAAGATCAGTGACATTTTTAAAACTTATTTCGGTCCTCTCCATGTGCTTTCATCGCCAACTTCTGTCTTTCCTCCCTGCTACTTACTTTCATTTTCCTTATCACAAAACTGGAACAATAACTTCAGATTTTGCTAGTGTCTCTTCATATTCCCTTTTTTAATCTTTGCTTTACTTTCACATCCTCACACGTCACAGCACAAACATGCTTCCCCCTCCCCAGCCTTCTTTAACTACCATTTTTCTTCTCTCTTTAATCTCTTCATGCTCAGAAACAGCCCTCCACATCCGCCTTGAAGTGTCAGCTCCCTTCAATACAACTAAGTTCCTCTTGAAATCTGACTCTTTTTGGCTTCTGTGAGCAATATGATCATTTTTTCACTCTGATTCTTCCACAGAACCCTCCAGGTTTTATTACAGTACTTGCTGGGCACTCCAAAATACTTTGCATTTTGCCTCCTTTCCTCCTGCCTTTAAATTATCTCAGGGTACTCTTACCTGCAAATTAAAATTTAACTATTACCGTAAAGCAATTCACAGCCCTATGTTGTCTCCTCATCTCTTTGACACCTTCTGATGAGTCATTAGCTACCAACTTTTAAAGTTCAACAAAACAGGCATCTTGATATGCACATTTTCCCACTAGTTTCTTAATCACTCAAGATAATTTTCTCATTCTATCACACAAGCAACAACCCAAAGATACAGTTTATTTATTTGTACCTTTCACTAGCCTCTCTCAATCTGAGAACCAGTTTTGCAAATTCTTCTAGTCGGTACATCCTAGGTATACTCTTCTTCATCCTCACAACAAAACCTCTTTTTTCCTAGCTCTGATCAATGGACATTTCACTATCATATATATGTAGAAATACAAGACCTTGTCTCTCCTCACTTATTCAAGACTGCTGTTCTACTACAAAGTCACCCTTTTCTTTTTATTCTTCCATTACTAAGTCACTTTTTGTATGAAATACAATGTATTTGTCTTCAACGCTCAACACATCATAGACTCATCCTAGGAGATTCCAGTAATTCAAGCGCAGTAACTCCAAATAAATCCTCAGTTCAGTCTCCGTAATTTAACTGCTCTACATCTCACAGGATAGTGTGAAAATACCTACCCGTGTTTCTCCCCTCCATTCATGTGCAAAGCCTTTGATACTGTCCCACATGACACCCTTGGCTCTAAACTGGAGAGACTTGGATTTGATGGATGGACTGCTCGATGGATAAAGAACTGGCTAGATGGTCACACTCAGAGAGTGGTGGTCAATGGCTCTATGTCTGAGTGGAGACCAGTAACAAGCCACGTTCCTCAGGAGTCGGTGCTGGGA